>NC_022011.1:87721743-87730622 GCF_000317375.1 Microtus ochrogaster
GGGGAGGAGGCGGGAGAGGAACACTGCTGCCACATTTCAGTTTTATATTTAAATCCCATCCCACCAGCAACAACCAGGCTTTACCAAGAGTACTTTCAGTTTCTGGAGAGCCTTAGCCTGCCAGATGGTAGCAGGGTGGTCCCTGAGACGGTAGTTGTCTTTGCTGACAGAAAACAGGAAGCCTCCAGCTCCACATTGTCTGCACACAGAGTTGACTGCTAGTTTGATCAACTTATAATTAGAGTGAGTCTTCAATTTTCTGATAACATACTGAACTATGCAACGTTCTCCTTCTGAAGGACGTTCATAAACTGCAATACAAATGTATTAATTTCCCAAGAGCATCTTTTAAAAAGCTATAGTGATGAATTATTTTAGCGGTTTTGTGCCTGTGTGTTCATGATCATATGTGTGCATGTGCACATGTGTGGAAATCATCAGCGCCTTTGGGGCTATCCACCTTGGTGTTTGACACACATCTTTAACTAGGAGAATAGGCCAGAAAGCCCTAGGAATCCACCTGCCCCTGTTAGGAATATTTTTTAGAGAGCCTCTCCACTGATGCAAATAATTCCAATCAGACCAAATTAGATCGAATTAAAGACATCCATGGTTAATGCAGTGCTCCCGGGTGGCCTGGGAAAAGCATGAAGAGGGGAAGAGAGGAAAGGGCGGATCATGTGAAACCCGGAGATCACATGTTCCTTTTCTGGGGGGCAGCCTAAATAGTCTGTGGAAGTGGTCCTGACCCTCCCTGGGGAGGGGTCGCTGCTTGGTGGGCTTTCCCGTAGGTGGAGTCTGGACTAAGGCAACTTCCAGGGGAGGAGGCTTGAAATGGATGCCAGGGGCTGTCTGGGGTGATGCTTCAAACCAAATATCCCAGACTCCTTGGATATAGGGTGTCAGGGAGTTGGGGTCTCACTTGCAACCAAGTATTCCCCATCTCCCCTGTGCAGGATTATAGCTGTGTACCACTATGGCTGGCTTTTTATGTGTGTTTTTGAGATCATATTCAAGTCCCCATGCTCATACAACAAGCCCTTTCTCAAGCTACCAGGCTAGCCTATAATGGAGCACTGAGTTTTTTAAATGTATCATCCTAATGAAAATTTCTAAAATGCAGTGTTTTCATAATAATGTTTTTGTTAATAGGCAAAACTTGAAAATACTGGTGTTGTTTGATAGACATCCACAAAGTCCGTAGTTCTTTGTATTTTTTTGTACTTACTATTGATTAGAACACTACTCTGAGCCAGGCCATGGCGGCGCATGCCTTTAATCTCAGCACTCGGGAGGCAGAGACAGGCGGATTTCTGTGAGTTCGAGGCTAGCCTTGTCTAAAGTTGCTCGTTCCAGGATAAGCCCCAAAGGTACAGAAAAACCCTGTCTCAAAAAAAAAAAAACAAAAACAAAAACAAAAAAACAAAACATGTTTATAAAATTACATAGATTTTGTTAATTAGGGATGCAAATATTTACCTTGGGAAAAAGAGAAAATAAAGATTATGCTTCATTGGCTATGGAAGATTAAACAATTGTGTCTCAATTATGCTAAGCTATTTCGATATCCTTTCCAAACTGATAATACAAACTTGTTTATTTAGAAAGTTCTCAGCTTAATCCGCTTTAACATTTTGCCAATGTACACTTAAATGAAGTGGTTCTCAACCTTCCTAGTGCTGCAACCCCCAAATGTATTTCCTTGTGTTGTGGAGACCCCCAAACGTAAGATTATTTTGTTGCTATTTCATAACTGTCTTTTTGCTACTGTTGTCAATAATAATGTAAATATCTGGCATGAAGGATATTGGATATGTGACCACCAAAGAGGTCACAACCCGCAGATTGAGAAACACTGATCTAATGGGTTAAAACATTATTGAGGTCTTCATTTTATATTTACATGACACCCATGTTTCTAAGTTTCCAAAGTTTTATTTTGGAAGTCTAAAATGTTTCAGCTTTTGTGTTTGTCTGATTAATGAGAGCATTCATGCAGTGGGAATCTGTGCGGCTTAATTCTAGAAGTGCCTCCATTCAGTCATGTATCTATATATGCATGATAATATATATACCAAAAAATCTAAGAATATTAGAAAAATCTTACACAATACTTATCTAAAGCTTAGTTGCTTCGACATAGTCAGTTAATGAAGCATTATATGTCATTTCTTGTTCCAGAGTAAAATGATTTATAAAAATAATTATTGAAATAGCAAAATGTGGAATCTAAATTTGAGTTTAGATCTGAAAAAAGCACTTTTTGCTCTTTTCAATCCCTAAGATAAAGTGCATATAATGGTTTTTCATCAAAGTTTAATTCGTTTTTGAAACAGTAAGCAATAAAGAGGGTAATGTAAAAGACTCTGTAACAAGACACAGACATGGTATAAAAAGAGGGCATCTCATTATTTCCAGCTCTTAAGTGTTCATGTAGCTTATTGTTGTCTGATCTCAGAGAAGTTTAATTTTCATTAAAAAAAACATGCACTTCATTTAAGAATTCAAATGAAAAAGAAATTGCTACATTTCAAACATCAGAAAACTGCCTGGCACTCAGTTCCATAATGGAGACCCTCTGAATAAGTTTGACTTGTAGTCATCAAAGAGAAATCTTAGTTGGTGCTTCTTTTAAATTAATGAAAATACAGGCTCTTAAGCTGAGCATTCTATATTTATTTAATCATATTGCCACCAAACATTAAAGTGAGCAAAATTCAGTTGGCATGGACACGGGTAAGGATATATTGGTCAGCTCACTATCTCTTTGCCAGTTCTCTCTACATAGAACACAGTTCCTCAACATTCACTTTGCCTAGAATGTTTCTAGTTTGAGGCAATCCGCTAAATGAAAGGTTAACTGAACCATCTACATAAAACATTAACTAAAACAGTTTCAGCAGTGGATATTCAAATCATCACGTTACATATTCCATTTTATAGAAACAAGGGTCCTGGAAAACCTGAGATTCTTAACTACGTACTGTTAAATATGTAACATTTGTTACATATATTTAAGATTAAAAATTTCAAATTTAAATCGTAATATTCCCCAAAAATAGTGATCATTGTTTTTATGCCATTGCCATTTTTTGCACTGGACCAATGTAGGTGGACAGCCTAGCCACAGACTCTTTGCTTATTTCTTTCAAAAAGAAATTAGAAGTTTTATAAAAACCACTTAATATCAGTTGATAGCAAGAGAAGTACAAATTAATAATGTAAGGAAATCCTACTTTATGTCTATTATATTGGCATAAATGTTGAAGTTAAAAATACATGTGTTGACATAACAGAGAAATAGGAACCTAGAATACTGCATTACCTATCCAGACTATATGGAGCATCCATTTTGTTTGATTTTTTAACTGATTTTATTGAGCTATACATTTTTCACTGCTCCATTCTTTCCCTCTCCCCCTCCCCCTTCTATCCTTTTTCATGGTCCCCATGCTCCCAATTTACTCAGAAGATCTTGTCTTTTTCTACTTCCCATGTAGACTAGACCATGTATGTCTCTCTTAGGGTCCTCACTGTTGTCTAGGTTCTCTGGGATTGTGGTCTGTAGGCTGGTTTTCTCTGTTTTATATCTAAAGCTACTTAAAAGTGAGTAGATATGACATTTGTCTTTCTGGGTCTGGGTTACCTCACTCAATATGATGTTTTCTAGATCCATCTATTTGCCTGCAAATTTCAAGATGCCATTTTTTTCTGCTGTGTAGTACTCCGTTGTGTAAATGTACCACATTTTTCTTATCCATTCTTCATTTGAGGGACATTTAGGTTGTTTCCAGGTTCTGGCTATGACAAACAATGCTGCTATGAACATAGCTGAGCACATGTCTTTGTGGTATGAAAAGTGGTATTGTTGGGTCTTCATGAAGGTTGTTTCCTAATTTTCTGAGAAATCGCCATACTGATATCCAAAAGGGCTGCATTCTCACCAGCAATGCAGGAGTGTTCCCTTTACCCCATATCCTTTCCAACATAAGTTGTCATCAGTGTTTTTGGTCTTGACAATTCTTACAGGCATAAGATGGAATCTCAGAGTTGTTTTGATTTGCGTTTCCCTGATGGCTAAGGATGTTCAGTATTTCCTTAAGTGTCTTTCAGCCATTTTAGATGACTCAGTTGAGAGTTCTCTGTTTAAGTCTGTGCCCCATTTTTTATTGGATTATTTGTTCTTTTGATGACCAACTTCTTTCCATCACTGAGGGAGTAGGCCAGAGCCAGAGACCTCTGCGGGACCCAGTCCAAGCCTGGGGCTTCCACAGGGGTGGGCCCAGGCCAGAGACATCTATAGAAACAGGCCTGAGCCAACAACCTTTGCCAGACCAGACCTGAAGCAGTGTACTCCACAGGAGCAGGTACAATGGAGCATCAATTTGACAGAGTAAATCCACACTCATTATCACAATGTGCAAGGCCATCATCTCCTGGTCTGGTTACTGTTCCAACATCAACTCCAGCCAACGTCTGCTTTTCTCTTTCTGCTGCAGGCCACCAGCCTCCACACTAATCCCTTAACAATAGACCCAGAACATTTGTACCCAAAACTTTGGCTGCTGCTGTTTCTTCTGCCTGGAACACACACACCCCATTGATATAGGACAGAACTTGCCCTCTCTCTGTTTATTTTCCCATCATATGTACAGCACTATGACCAGATTTCGGCTCTGCTTGTCTAATTGTCATCTGTCTATACTGTTATGTAGAATCAGTTTACCCAGAGAAGCTACCCTGGTGCAGCTTTGGCTTAAGAAACGCAATCAATCTAGCCAAGTTTCTTAGATCTTCACTGAATGTAAAATCTTTTCTATCCTACCTTCCCCCTCCCTATTTGTTAGGGGCAGAGAGAATCAAGAAAGCCATCTTCTGGTCATCCATTCTCAGTGATTTTGTACCTCCATGTTTGTTAGTCATCACCATCACAAAGTGACTGAGCAAAACAAATTATGGAGGGAGGATTCGTTTGGTCTTGGAGTTTCAAAGAGTTAGTCCAATGCAATGGAGAAAGCATAGTGACCAGAGAACTTTACATCATGGCTTCCAAGACGCAGAATGCTTGTGTCAGCCAGATACTTTCACTGTAATGTTTTAGTTAACCCAGGCTTGAAACGATGGGATGATCAAATCTAGATATCTTACAGATATGTATTACTTTTTCCTCTTTTCCAATTCTAGATAAATCTGTCTTATCAAACCCTTAGGTAGTATGAGTTTTGGTAGATGTGACATCAGATAGCAAGCACTTGGACTTAGTTAATTGGGCAAGGAGCTTCAGCTGGCTTCGTATTTACTTACATGAGAAGTACACACATGATTCTGTGCTTATTTTTCAAAGTATATAGAATGGGCTTCACTGACACCTAAGTTTTCTTAAAGCTATTTTAGTTCTGAGTGAAAGTCACTTATACTTTTAGTGAAAATTTTATAAACTTCCTATAAAAATGGAGAGATGTCCACAGACAACAAATGTTAGACTATCAATTCATAATTCACCAAAGCCAAGTAAAATTTAAAACATGGACAATTTATATCATGATGGTTTTCTTCAGGCTGTTGACACTTTTTATTAAAATCCTTTAACACACTATTGCTTTTGGTTTCTTGAACCAAATGTGGTAGTCTTCATTCAAATAATAAATAACACCACCACCAGGGACTTAACTCAGCACAAACAGACATTTACCATTCTGTTTTAATATTTTGTGTGCAATACAAATTTTTCTGCCAATTTTCCTACAATGCGGGAGTACATATATCATGGTTCTTGTGTGGAGGTCATAGAACTTATGGGAGTTGGTTCTTTCCTTTCAACACATGGGTTCCAGGAATAGAAATCAATTCGTCATATGTGGCCACAAGTGTCTATACCACTGAGTCATCTTGCCTGCCAAAGAATGAAAGCATTGTGCTACATATCTGTTTCCTTTGTCCATCATAATAATAGGCAGGAGAGTAATACAGGGTGCTGATAATACTTTTTGGTCAAAATTAATACAATTTGATAACTCTGGGAACTGTACATTTATTCGTACCAAGGGAAGGAGCTACCCTTGACTAGGAACACTAAGTGAAAGGGAGGACGTCCTTAGTTCCCTACCCTTCCAGCAAACAGGCAGCCCAGGTTCCAGGTGAATAAAAGGGGAACATGGTGCTCAGCTACAGGTTCTGTGCAGCTGTTCCTGTAGGAGACACTTAGCAAAACAACAATAAAGTTTGTTCTAACATTTTACTCACTTCCCATACACGTCTTCATGCAATCTTTCATGCAAAGAGAGCCTAGTTGAATAATCTTAAGAAAAAATAATAGCAAAATGTTAAGAGGAAAATACCATGTAACCCCAAATTATTATTTCCTTCATTAAATTATATTGATTTAAATAAAATTGTTCTATACCAAAACAACACTGTCTAGAATAGCTAAAGCTCAGTTATCTTGTCTGATTACAATAATCAGAAGGTATTCAAGTTTGAGAAAATTATTATTTCTCTTGAATAATGCATTTAATAGATACAACCTTAAGTTAGTTGAAAACTAATTTTTAGCAGTATATTTTTATTTTTTATTATGTTTTTGATTATTTTCTTTTTTATCATTTTACATACCAATCCCAATTCCTACTCCCTCCCATCTTCCTGTTCATTCCACCTTCCTCCTCACCCCACACCCCATCCACTCCTCAGAGAGGGTAAGCCTTCCCATGGCAACTCAACAAAGTCTAGCACATTGCTTTGAGGCAGGACCAAGGACCTCCCCATTATATCTAGGCTGAGCAATGTATCCCTCCGAAGATAATGGGTTCCAAAAAGCCAGTACAAGCAGTCTCACTGCCAGTGCCCGATAGCCCACAGTCTGCCCCAGCCACACAGCTGTGCTAGCTCAACCAGTCAGGCCAGAGTTGGTGAGCTCCCTTAGCACAGGAAAGCTGTTTTGTGGGTGTCCCCATCATGGTCTTGACACCTTTGCTCATACCATCACTCCTCCCTCTCGTCAACTGGACTTTGGGAACCCAGCCCAGTGCCCTGCTGTGGATCTCTGGCTCTGCTTCCGTCAGTTCCTGGATGAAGGTTCTATGGTGACATTTAAGATAGTCATCAATCTGACTGCAGGGCAAGGCCAGCTCAGGCACCGTCTCCACAATTATTTTGGTTCTTAGTTGGGGGTCATCCTTGTGGATTCTTAGGAATTTTTCTAGTGCTAGCTTTCCTGCTAGCCCCATAATGGCTCCCTCAATCGAGATATCTCTTTCCTTGCTCTCCCTCTCTGTCCTACCTCCATTTCAACCCTCCCATTTTCTCAAGTTCTCCTCCCCCTCCCCTTCTCCCATCTTCCTCCCCTTCCACCCTCCCTTTTCCCCTCACTCCCACACTCCCAATTTTATCAGAAGATTTTGTCTATTTTCCCTTCCCAGGGAGAATCCATGTATGTTTCTCTTAGGTTCTACTTGTTACCTAGTTTCTCTGGGGTTGTGGACTATAGGCTCATTTGCTTTATGTCTAATATCCACTTATGAGTAAGCACATGCCACGTTCATCTTTCTGGATCTGGATTACCTCACTAAGGATGTTTTTTTTTTCCTCTAGTTCCATCCATTTGAATGCAAATTTCAAGATGTCATTTTTTTTACCACTGAGTAGTATCCCATTGTGTAGATGTACCACATTTTCTTTATTGATTCTTTAGGTGAGGGGCATCTAGGTTGTTTTCAGGTTCTGGCTATTACAAATAATACTGTTTTGAGCAAATGTCCTTTCAGTACGATTGATCACCCTTTGGATATATGCCCAAGAACGGTATTGCTGAGTGTTGAAGAAGGTTGATTCCCAATTTTCTGAGAAACCACCATATTGATGTCCAAAGTGGCCGTACAAGTTCACAGTCCCACGAGTAATGGAGGAATATCACCCTTACTCTACAGCAAAGCCCTCAATCACCACTGATGGAGAAAACAAATATTCCATGGAAAAAAAAAACAGATTTAAACAATACCTATCCATAAATCCAGCCCTATAGAAAGTTCTAGAAGGAAAACTCCAACCCAAGGAAGCTAGCTACACTCACAAAAACACAGGCAATATTACCCAAGAACAGCAAAACTCAAAGAAGGGAAACACACACTATAATCAGCAACAACAAAACCAAAAATAACAGATACTAACAATCCCTGATCATTAATTTCTCTTAAAATCAATGGTCTCAGTTTGCTTCTAAAAAGACAAAGGCTAACAGAATATATATAGAAACACACCTCAATTTCAAAGACAGACATTACCTTAAAAGGGTTAGGAAAAGATTAACAGTGTATTTTTTGAGTAAAACACAATACATAGCTGAGAAAGATGGGGTGCTATAATCAAGTACGTGAACACACTGGTATAAAATGTTATTTTATAAGTTATAGAAAAATAATTTGATATAATATATAATAAACTGTAATTGTAAAATAAAATATTGATAAATAAGAAATAGGCAGACGTTGCTCTGAAATTATAAATTTGTTTAACAAAAGTTTATTGTCAATGGCATAGCAAAAGATGACATTTTAGAAGTAGTGCTACCAAAGCCAAGAGAAGATTACTGGGTACTTGCAATAAGACAAAGAATAAAGGCTTAAGAATCAGAACAAAAGAGGTAAAAACAAATTTCTGTGCAGTGCTCTTGGGTGAAGAGAAAGTGCTAAAGAAATTCTAAAATAATTTTACAAATAGTAAAGGAGAACAAGTAACATGGAGACAAAACCAATATTCAAGAATATAAACTAATCAGAAAATATAATTGTTTTTTTTAATTTATTTATTTATTAAGAATTTCTGCCTCCTCCCCGCCACCACCTCCCATTTCCCTCCCCCTCCCCCGATCAAGTCCCTCTCCC
>NC_022011.1:87731797-87734849 GCF_000317375.1 Microtus ochrogaster
TCAAATGGCCAAAAGACACTTAAGGTCATGCTCAACTTCCTTAGCGATCAGGGAAATGCAAATCAAGACAACTTTAAGATACCATCTCACACTTGTCAGAATGGCTAAAATGAAAAACACCAATGATAGCCTTTGCTGGAGAGGGTGTGGAAAAAGGGGTACACTCATCCAGAAAATATAATTGTAATGGCAATCAAAAGAGGCCTAGAAAAAGAGAAGCAATACTTGAGTTGAGAAGATGGCAGTCATTGTTGAAGATCATAAAAGATGTGATTAAATGTCAAGGTGCTCTAGATTTTCTAAGGGAGTGTCAACAGTGTCCATACTGGGTGGAAGTTAATTCCTCCCAACTAAGCTGTAAACTGACTGCTGGTGTGGGACAAGTCTATATTCTGTCAATTATGTTTTAAATAAATGCTGGTTGGCCAGTAGCCAGGCAGGAAGTATAGGCGGGACAACCAGACAGGAAGTAAAGGCAGGTCAATGAGAACAGGAGAATTCTGGGAAGGAGGAAGCCCATTCCTCCCTAGTCCTGCCCAGACACCGAAGAAGGAAGGTGTGACCTACCCTGCCAAAAAAGGTACTGAGCCATGTTGCTAACATAAATAAAGAAATAATTGGCTAATGTAAGTTATAAGAGTTAATAATAAGCCTGAGCTAATGTAGACTTCTGTAGGATTTCTTTGGGATTTACCAGCTGTAGGAACCAGGCAGGACAGAAACCCCATCAATAGACTGCCATTCAAATGAGAATGCTGCAGGATTTAAATGCAACCACGGAGTTCCAGAGTTTACAACCGCAGAGAAGAATAGAATTCCAACAACTGACACCATCATTTTGTAGAGTATAAACGAAAAACTCCTTTTCTAAATACCAAGCTATGTAGTAACAGAGCAATAGAGAAAACAACATTAATTAATCAATTAAAAATGAGGAAGCATCTATAATTTATTAGTGTTAGACAGATTAATGGTGAGCTGAATAAACAATTTTAATGAAGCATTCATAGCAAAAACTGGGCATATGGCCAAAATAATAGCATTCATGTAGACGAATATGAAAATAGCCACTTCAAAGATACATTGTTAATGTTTTTTAAAGTTTAAAAACCCACACTTTTAAACCATAGCAGAAAAAGAAAGACTTCCTAAGCTAAATTCAAATATCAAAAACAAAGCAGAAAGACAGCAGTCACTAGCTAAGTGATGGTGGCGCACGCCTTTAATCCCAGCACTCAGGAGGCAGAGGCAGGCGGATCTCTGCGAGTTCAGCCTGGTCTACAGAGCTAGTTCCAGGACAGGCTCCAAAGCCACAGAGAAACCCTGTCTCGAAAAACAAAACAAAAAAAAAAAAAAAAAAACAAAAAAAAAAAAAAAAAAAAAAAAAAAAAAAAAAAAAAAAAAAAAAAAAACAACAACAACAACAAAAAAAAAAAGACAGCAGTTATTGACATTCAATTTTTAATAAATTCATTCAAGGAACATTAGGGGTATCTTAAAAGGGAAGATATTACAATCTGTATGTTTAGTAAAGAATGATGACCAAAAACTCATAACAATCAATTCTTCTAACTTGGTGGTAAGTAGTAAATGGATGATTGTAAATACACGAACAGATGCTCAGAATCATCAAGGATCCACATAAGGTACATTGATTCAGTGATCTATGGAAACACATTAAACATCTTGGGAGAATATAGTGTAAGACTACAATACTAAGATAAAGGAAAGTAGTCATCTCCTATTCCCTTCTTAGAAATATAAATTAAGTTAAACTACATTGGTGAGCAACTTAAAGCTATCTAACAAATATGACAGTGTACACACACTTAATCACTACTATTCTATTCCTATGACTATAGGTATTTTCAGCACAAAGAAGCTCACACATGTACATGAGGAAAAACATATATGTACTATCATTAACATAGTACTTGGATATTTAGATATAGAAACTGTGTGATTATCCAATAACAGAAAAATAAACAAGAAAACATAAGCTTATACATGGGAATACTATACATCAGGGAAATTCATAAATTTGAAATACTTGCCTGGAATATTTAAGTAAGGATTTTCAATATTCAAACTTTCCCTGGAAGTGTTCTTGGAAATATTAAAAAGAAATTAAGTAGAAAAGGAAAGGATGAAGGAAAGGATGGAGGAGGGAGAGGTAGAAGGAAGGAAGGTAGAGAGGGCAGGAGGGAGGGTTTGCATTCCTCCCAAGAGGCCGGTAATAGTAGGCTGAAGCGTGGCAATGGCTCTTTCATTCAAAGCACATCTTAATCACTTTGATTTCTCCTCTACCCATTCTCTCTTCAGAATAAAAGCCAGGTGTCACTTCACTTTCCACATCATGCTGGCAGTTGGTCTCATGGTTCACAAATATCTCTGTGTCTCCAAGGCACAGGGAGAGGCTCTTAATATAAAGTTTTCAGTCATGTAGAAGTGGTGCAGCTTATCATTAATAAGTGTGCACAGAAATTGTACTTCACAAATTGTAAATCTGAAAGAATATTATAGAAGGAATATAAAACATCATATGAAAGTTGTTTCTTTCTGAAGAACGGAGCAAATTTGTTTAGACTGTAATAAAACTTACCTGAACACTTGGTTATTAGGTAAAATATCAACAAATCTAATAAATATTGACTTTATTTATATCCAAGTGCTGGAATTATAGCCCTTACTATAATATTCTTGCTTTCACATTTTGTGCAATGAGTTTTAAAAGCATATCATGACATTCTAAACAAGCAGAAAAGCAATGAAAAAAATCAATGAAATGAGTTGTTTCTTTGTTTTTTGTTTTTTAAAGAGCAATGAAATGAACAAAAATTCTATTGATAAAGTAGAGAAAGAGAAACTGAAATCCACCGCCACTACTGTCGTGATACATTGCAAGTGGGACCCTGGTGGGTGAGGGGAAAACACAGCCAGGCAGATAGAACTTAAATGGGAAGTTTTATTGGGGGAAGGGAAGGGAGTGAAGAAAGAGGGAAAGAGAAGAGAGAAGAGAGAGAGAGAGAGAGAGAGAGAGAGAGAGAGAGAG
>NC_022011.1:87735084-87742276 GCF_000317375.1 Microtus ochrogaster
AGAAGGAGAAGAAGGAGAAGAAGGAGAAGAAGGAGAAGAAGGAGAAGAAGGAGAAGAAGGAGAAGAAGGAGAAGAAGGAGAAGAAGGAGAAGAAGGAGAAGAAGAAGAAGAAAAGACATAAATAGTCCTGTAGTCCTGCCTGACCCTGCTCCTTCAGAAGAGCAATGGGAAAGAGAGATGAGGAGTGGGCAGAGTTTGTCTCCTTAAGGAACCTTTGCACCTGTGTACAGTCAGGGAAATTCTTGCCATGAGCAGAGGGTGATTCACTGTGACAGGTTCCCAAGTAGCAGGGCCAAGATGTGCCTGGACACTAACAACTCTATCCAAAATGAAACGTATGACTTTACTGTTAGTGGAGCCTCTGAGCATAGGCCAAGTTCTGTGCTAGAACACTTGCATGATTAAGAGAAATGACTCTATATATCAATATCCATATATACACATATAAATATCATACATAATTCCTCAAAATAAATTTGAGGAAAGAAATTCTTTATCAGTTTTTCCTTGCACACTCATTGTTAAAACCATAGAAAAGATAAAGCATAAGTCAGGAAATACACCTAAATAGACTCAGCTATGGGCTCCAATTCGAGTTCCTGGGGCAGACCATTGTCATGTGCAGAATGCTATTTCTGTATTAGTCCCAATTCCTCAGGCTCACTGTATAATGACAAACTCCTCAACCATCCACAAAATAAACAGAATACTACAAATAGTTCTGTACACATATTTTTGACAATTTGAACAAAATTGACTAATTCTTTGAAAACTGCAAACAGACATAGCCTACCCAACATAAAATGTTATATATAAATAATTTTTACTGATAATGTGGTGTGGGAGAATTGTCTGTATTCTGTCAATTATGTTTTAAATGAACACTGATTGGCCAGTAGCCAGACAGGAAGTAGAGGCAGGTCAATGAGAACAGGAGAATTCTGGGAAGAGGATACAGTAATGACCTGATCATAGAAGAAGCAAGATGTGACTGCCATGCTGAATAAGGTACTGAGCCACATAGCTAACACAGATAAGAATAATGGGCTATAAAAGTTATAAGAGTTAATAAGAAGTCTGAGCTAATGGACCAATCAGTTTATAGCTAATGTAGACCTCTTTGTGATTTCTTTGGGACTTAACCATTACAGGAACTGGGCAGGACAGAAACTCAGACAACAATAATGAGTTTATAATTTTAAACTCTGCTCCTGCCCCAAGGAAATTAAAGCAGAGTTAAACCAAGGGAAAGTAAGACATATGAGCAGTAAGGATCCTGTGACTATGGATTCTGCTAAGAGCCTTTCCCCAGAGGACAGTCAAGGATTTCTGCACAATTAACAAAAGTTACTGTGAAATGTATTACATGGAGACAGTATTCCTTTCATATAGAGCAATTTCAAGTAAGAATATTAAAATAGCAATGAGCCATGCCTAGGGCCTGGTAACAAAAAAAAGACCAAGTATGACTTTTCTTCTTTTCCAGATGTGAACCTGAAATTTCCTGAAGAGCCCACAAAAAAAGACTATAAAGTTCATATTTTAGTTCCTTTGTGCAACTCTTTAACGTATGATTTTTCTCTTATTAGCTAAAATCCTGTCTAGTATACCTCAGTATTCACCCTATGGTCTCTTTTACTGAAAACACAACAAAAATCTTGAGAAGCCTATTGAACAAGAAACTTTGTGTTGGGACCATTTGGAGTCCTGGCCTCCAGCTGCTCTTCCCTGCTAGAGATCTTTACTTTCCTTCTGATTTGTGTTACTAAAGGCTGTGTCAAAGTTGTTTACCAGCTCTGCTTCACAAGCACGTGTTGCCTTGGCCTTGAAGATCAGAGGATAAGGTTTTCACCTGTTGGCCCACTTGACTGTTGGGTATATGAGCCTCCATGGTGCTATTGAATAGGGGGCTTCTTACCAGTGACTAGAGGTCCGTGTCTCTGTCTATCTGTCTGTGTGTCTTTGTGTGTTTCAACCTCCAGCCCCTTGCCCGAAGCTCGCAAACTGTATGGTAGTGCATAGAGCACAGACAGGCATTGTGCGTTGCAACTTTAAAGCCATCAAAATCATACAGATAGATACTGACAAGTAGGACTCTCTTCTAAAGGTCATAGTTGCTTTGGGGTATACATTACCCTTTCCCCAATTGTCTCTCTATGTATTAAACCTTACTGAAAACTAAGATAAAATTTGCTGTTGGTAAGTTGTCCTCCTTCAAAAACTTACTGCTTGGCCCCAATTTTCAGGCATCAATGGCTTCTCTCTGATATTCTATCAAACATGGAAACGTCTTATCAGTTCTACCTAGAATATAGAATAGGAGATAACATTTCTGCATTCAATTCATAAAGTTTCCTTTATCCTGAAAATAAACCAGAGAAATCAAAATAAATATAAATAAGAACAAAAATGAAACAAACAAAATAAACAATTTAGGTCAATATACTTTATGAGTATTGATGCAAAAATTATTTAAAAAGCCTTATCTGATAAAATTCATAAATAACTGATGATTGCTCCAAATTGTATACTCTAAATCAAGTAATTTGTTGTAGGTTATAAAACTGCTAACAATAATAAAAAATCAGTTCATATCATTCACAATTTTAACATACTAAAGAAATCTATTTCACAGTCACATCAAGTATACGGCATGTGATAAAAACATCTATGAATGCCTGCAGCTCACATTAGATTCAGCAATAAAAAGAAAAAAAATGATCTTCCATGAAGCCAGAAATGAATTTATTCTTGCTACTTTTAGAAGACTGTTGGACATTCTACCTGATTCAGAGATATAAGCAAATAAATTTCATAAGTATAGAGCTTTCCCTCTTTGCTTACACAAATGATTCCTATGTGGAATATTTCAAGATAAAATACCTACAAAAACGCCCTCACAAAGTTCAACAAGTTACAAAAAAATAAAAACATACAAGGAAAAAAACCAAAAACAATTGTACTTGTATAAACTAGCAGTGAATGAACGTATTAACAACAGGATTTGAAATACAATAACACTGATAATGTCTTGATAAAGGAGATATACATAGTTAGAAATGAAATCAAGCTTAAAAGGATGTGTGTGGGAATCTATATATGCTAATGAGGGAATTAAGAATATGCAATAATATTAAATGGGGAGACATACTGTGTTCATGAATTGAAAAATATGAGGTGTATTCGATGTGGTAGATATGTTCAATCTTCACTAACGTCATAGAAATTTAAAAGTTATTAAATGTGTAAACAAGATTGTAACAAAATTGAAATGAAAAAGCAAAGGAAGTTAGACACTAACACGTTTCTGAAAAAAAGTACAAAAATGAGAAGAATTAGTCTGCCAGCCTTCACCACATTCTATGCAGCTACAGTAATCAATGAAATTGACACACAGATCAATGGAATAGAGCCCAGAAACCAGAAATAAACCCAGACAAATGGGACCGGCTGAGCTTTGACAAAGGTGCAATAGAATAAAGACTTTCCAACAAATGGCCTTGGGGAATTTAGACTTTGTGAGGAAAAAAAAAAAAAACTTCAGTTATTACATCTCACATACTCCACACTACGAAAATAAATTCCAAGGCTTACATATAAAATATAAAACTATAAAACTTATAGAAAAAAAACAAAACAAAAACAAAAGGCCAAAATGAAAACCACCAACAAGAACCACAAAGCAGGCATGAATCCGTTTTGAACCTCAGGATCTAGGACAGACAAAGGGTTTTGTAACTTAACACTAGAAGTAATATCCGTGAGAGGAAAGAGTGCTGAAATAGATTTTGTCATCTTTTGCTGTGCAAACGACTTTGTTAAGATGATGGAAAGACTCATATGCCCTGGGAAAAATATTTGCAAACCACATATTCAAGAAGGATTGATCTCTATATCATTATAAAGAAACCTCAAAATGCAGACCATATTAGACCGTGGGCAAAATTATAAATAAACATTTTACCAATGAATAAACTCTAGTGCCAAACCTAAAAGAGACATCCAATGCCATTAGCCACCAAGGAAGCATAAACAAAATCCACAATCAGGGCCAGTGAGATGGCTCAGCAGGTCAAAGCATTTGCCATGCACACCAGAGGACCCCAGTTTCATCCCTAGACATGTGAGGGAAAGAGAGATTTGCCTCCTGGATGTTGTCCTCTGATCTCCATGTGAAGGCACAGATACGTACTGCCCCAATAATAATAAGAAAATTTTGGAGGGACTACAATCAGTGGAATACCATCACAAATCTATCAGAATGGTTAAGATGTCAAATGTGGAAATTCTGATCAAAATACAAAGATTCACACTTATACAAACTCTAGTGTTTTATTCCAAATTGCCTAAAGTACTTGGTGATGCCTCCTCTAGAATAAGGTGAAGATGTCCCACACCATTCTACTGCAGAACCAGGCATCAACTAAATCAGTGATAGCTTGTCAAACAACTGACCTGCTATCAATGCCCCAAAGGCAGAACAGTAAATTTATCTTCACAGAAAAAGAAATTTCGTTTTTATTATTATTCAAGTAAATATTAACAGATCCTACATGCATTTCCAAAATGAATTATGACTTATGCCATTTTGTCCTTTTTTAAAACTAAAAAACAACCGGGTTTTTCTGGGTTAAACATGACTACAGCATATTGCCACTTCAAAATAAGGACGGAGCTCATTTCCTCTCTTATACATCCTTTTCCCATCCTTCGTCTTATGGCCAGCTCCTTCCTTTTCTTTATTTCTCATTATTCGTACCCCTTCTTTCTTCTTCACTTTCTTCCTTTTTCTTCCCATTTTTCTCTTTGCCTGACTAAACTAGATTTTGCAATGCACAGAAACATGCATAAAACCAAAACATGACATTAAATCGCATTTGGGTTTGGAGCTTAAAAAACTGAAGATTCGTTGGAAGATCTACCAGTTTGTATATATGATTATGAGTGACTTTTAAAAAAATCATCTCTTACTAGCATTGGTTATCTTAGACAGCAGGGTCCAGAGGTTAAGGTAGAACACAGTTTGGATAATTCAACACAGTCAAGAAACCAGACTCTTTCCCATTTCCTCCCCCATGTTCGTGTTGTACACACTGCCTGCAGGCTGGCTTCCATCTCAGCTATGGGATGCTGAAGCCCTTCCATAAATCCCATGCAGACATAATTGTTCAGGCTGACTGTCTCTTTTGGCATCTGCTTCAGACAATTTAGACAAGGACGTTGAAAGGCGCTCCCAGCCAAGAGCCTGCCACGTCTCATTGACTAGTATTGAATGAAAACCTTTCATTTGGCATTCAATAAAGTCTAATTAAATAAATGTGTAAACCTGATAAATAAGTTTACAGAAAGATTATCTACCAGATCCAAAGAACAATACTGTGTTAGCAGAACAGATCCAGAAAACAAAGTAGGGCATGGAAGAGAAGTCACAGGAAGATAGCTACGGTCTGTCCTGCACCACACATGAGTATTTTGGTGTCTGGGAATCTGGGAGCTATTTCTATTGCCATCTCTTTCCCCCAGTGTGTATAGGTATACAACACAATAACAAGAAAATAAGGGGAAGGAACAAATACACTGAATTTGCTCTTTTCTTCAGGAGTTGTAAATAATCACTTTAAATTATTAAAGTTGAAAAATTTATGTTTGAGTATGCTTTTACACCACAGTGGCAACTGTAACAGGAAAATTTAAGCATTAGAAATTATTAATGGAACATAAACTATATAGTAATGTACTCAAAAATTTAGTATGAAACCTTAAAAAGTCAGAGAATAAAAGCAGAAAGCAGAAAAGCATAAGAAAAACCACATAACATTAATTATGAAAATACATGTGGTCAGATACTAACATAGATTATCGGATCTGGATAAAGAATAATTTACTTTGTATGGCTATGAACACTGTGGTTATAGTGTTTACTTCAAGTCAGCATCATTCATTATGTGGGGGAACAAATATAAAAAAGGACACTAGGCCATCCAAAACAGATACGTGTGTTACTCCCCAGAGAAACACAGAGCTTACCCATCAAAAAGAGCTGAGCAAAATGTATTCATGAATATTTATCAAATATAATTTAAAACTGGGAAGACAAGACTTATTCTATACAAAAAAATAAAGAGAAACATAAATTATTAGTCAACTGAAAACATATTTATTAGGCATCTGTAATATGTCAGGTATCAATTCCAGGGGCCAAAGAAACAGCAATGAACAGGACAGTTACCGTTCTTAGGGAGACTGTGTTTGAAATTCTAGTCGGCCAGCAAACAAGGCTTAGAAACTCAAGGGCCCTACCTTAAAACTGTCACCAAAGACACTCCCCTGAAAGAGTTAAAGCTTGAACAGGACGGAAATTCAAAATATCTAACAAGCAGTAACACACTCACCTGCCAAGAATGACGCAGGCCACAGCCAGCCTTGCAGTGACTGTACCACCGAGGCTATGACAGCACCTAAAAAGGCTCACTCCTCTCATACCTTACTTAACCCTGCTACACAGTTTTGTAATAAAAATAGTAAAAAATTTAAAAAGCAGCTGTGTTGGGTTAGTCAAACTCTATGAAATTCTGTTTACTCTTTTGTAAAATAAATATTAAAACAATTCATAGTTACGGCGAGGCCATACGAAGCTGCATTTAGAGCTGTGAGCACAGTGCAGAACAGGTAAGAAGCTGTGGATGGCACCAGTTGTTACTGCTACTCTTTCAAACTCGAATGTAACTGGCTATTCCTATGCAAGATGCACTGTTATACCAGGTGGGCAGAGGGACGGGACAGACTCAGTATTAATAAACCCTTACAGAAAGCAGGAAACGGAAGAGGATGCAACTCCTGCACCTACGGTTCAGGGATCACTAGGGAAGAGTGGGCAGGAAGATTTAAAAAGCCCGAGAAACGTGACACTTGCTGTGAGATTGTTTCTTACAGGAATGTTAGAGAGGCTGTACCCATTAAGTCATACCAACGTTACTGTCTACACGTGTCCTGAATGGGACAATACCAATAGACACAGAAGGAAAGGTTGGGAGCCCTCAACCCTAAACAAGTAACTACAAGCACCTAAGGAATGCTGAGAGCCAGGGAAACAGTCTTTCCCAGGGAAGAGCACACCAGCTGGTTGGTTATCCAGCACCAAATGATCAGCTCTGAAATGTGTGTGTGTGAGAGAGAGAGAGAGAGAGAGAGG
>NC_022011.1:87742376-87747617 GCF_000317375.1 Microtus ochrogaster
AGAGAGAGAGAGAGAGAGAGAGAGAGAGAGAGAGAGAGAGAGAGAGAGAGAGAAATAGGAAATGAATTTGCAAGAGAACAAGAAGTGGGGCACAGGGCAGAATTGGAGGGAGGAGAAAGAAGAGGAAAAAGGAAGTAATTATAACCTCAAAAAATAAAAAAGCAATAAAAGATTAGTTATTAACTATTATTTATTAAATCTCACATTTCTGTGGTTAGGTCATGCTTATATTTGTAGATCCTTTCTCAATCAATACTTGCTGTCTCACTGTAAACTAGAGGGACTTCTTCAGGTCTCAATTTTTTCTCATTGTTTCTGCGTTTGTGATATTTCTGAAAGAAGCAACTACATATGCAGATTCTTGGTAGTAAAGTCTTCACATTTTCGAATCTAACATTGTACCACGTTGATACAATGTGGAATCACCTGGGATAAGAGCCAGTGAAGATATATCTAGGTCAAGCTTTGCTTGTTAATTTATATCAGAGGGCCCAGTCTTGTGGGTGACTTCATTTCCTGAATGGACCCTAAACAGTGCAAGAGGGGAGAAAGCTAGCAAAGAAGAAATAAATGAGCCAGAAAAGAGGACCACGCACATTCTCTGCTCTTGCTGCTTATGACCAGGGATGTGGGGTCTTAAGTTCCCACCTTTGCTTACCCACAGTAACGGCTATAACACAGATCTATGAGCCAAACAAAGCCTATCTTCCCTGTGTTGCTTTCCACAGGCTATCACAGCAACAAAAATGCTAAACTGCCCCATTCCCCCATCTGCCTACTCCCCACCCCACCCTACCCTGTGCGGTGCCTCCTGTCTCTGCCCTTCTCCACACCTGGACCACATTTCCTAGCACGGGAGCTACAGTATGACCAAACTCTAAAAATTATAAATGAATATTTTTAAAATCTCATCAAATGTTTTCATGAACATTAAATTATGAACTATTGGCTCATAGTTTCAATTTTAAATTGATAAAAAGAATAACAACCAAATGTAATAGTGGGTGAATATGATTTGCTATTGAAGCGGGTAACATAGCCAGGCTGATTGACAAGATTATTCTCCTGTTTTATCTCCGTGCAGTTCTTTACTGTTTGCACCTCTGTTTTTCCTGGTCATCTCTGTCCTGTGTCCACCTGGATAGTTAGACAGTACCCACACAACTCAATAGAATAAGCAGCTTGAGTGGGTAAGTCCCTGGCTCTTTTCAGCTCTGGATTAGCTATTGGAAAAATTGTGAATTTTATTTCTATTGAGTTCTTGAAGCTGATAATGTGTTTTCTTGGCTTCCTCTGTTAAAATCCTTTGGTTTTTATTACAAACTAGATCCTGGATGAGGGCATGTTTGTTGAATCTCTGCCCGCAGCTTGAATTTTCTATGTGGCATCCATCATCATCACCATAATTATAACATTGTGTCTTTAGTTGTAAACTATCTGACATATCCCTGGTTCAAAGGGATGATGGACAGCCAGAGAGAAGCACAAAACTCTGAAGGTAATAAAAAAAATATCACTCTTCAATCGACAAAAGCCTCACACTTAAGATTTAAATACTGGAGTCTCAATATCAGTCCAAGTCAGAAAGGTAATAAATGCAATTCTGATCCCAACCATGATTTAATTGCCTGAGTAGCACTGCCCAAGCCAATGATAAAAAAAATAACATCATGATTATTGCCAAACATTTCTAAGCTGAGAATGCCCAGAAAAATCAACTAAAATGCTATCAAAATTAACAAGAGAAAAATGCAACAGAACGGATAAAAATAAACTAGAAAAGCAGTACTTTATATATTGAAGCAATAATCAGAGAGCAAGATGAATAAAAAGCTTCATAATAATTCATAATAATTGCAAAGTGATAAAAGGTGTAGCATAGAAACTCATCAGGAAATATGTGGCATCCATTAAAGAAGACCACAACTATTCAGAGGTGAAGGTGGATTTAATAAATGGAGGCCCACGTTATGAAGCTAAGAAACTAAGCCCCAGTTATCTTCAAGTTATCAACAGCTTCACTCAGGATTCATGCTGGTTTTCGTTATGTTTTGTATTTTATTTTTCAAGACAGGATTTCACTCTGCAGCCCAGGCTAACCTGGGACTCATTATAAAACAGCCTGGCCCCAGGCATGCTTTCATGGCCCAGTGTCAGACTCCCTAGTACTGGCCCCTATATGCAGTCCTTGAGCCACGACTTCAGTGCTCTTACAAGTTTTCTTGTAAGAAATTTCTCCTCCTCTGGAGGCAGGAATTGCTTCAGTGATACATGAGAGCAGAGCACGCTTTCCGTCTGCAGTTATTAAAGTTTCTGTGAATATGCCCATTGAGAGTTTAACATTCCAGGTTAGGAATATAGCTCAATGGTAGAGTGCTTACCTCATCTGTGGGGCTCTAAGTTGAGTTCCGAGCACCACCTCCAAAAAATATATATATTTCATAGATTCAAGGTATATGATGCACTGATAAGGCCTACAGATTAGTCAGTTAATATTGACTTGAGAAATGATTCTTAGAGCTTTATCTCAAGCAGCTATATATCATCCAAAACAAAATAGTCCTGAAAACACACATACAAGTAACACTATACAAACTGTGAAGGTTGTATTTAGGGAATATATATGTATATACACACACATAAATGTTTGTAACAACAGTTAATCAACAAAGAGGCCATAAATTTGAAAGAAAGCAAAGAGAAGTACATGGGAGAGTTTGCTGGCAAGAAAAGGAAGGGGGAAATGGTGTAATTGCATGATAATTTCAAAAATAAAAGAAAAATTTAAAAAGACATATAAGACAAAACATTAAAAAGAGGTGTTTATTTTTGCTTAGAGTTTGAGGACAATGGCTGTGTCAGAGAAGCCGCATCAGCAGGAGCCGAAGGCTGCTGTTCAGCTTGCTTCCTGCTTTTTCTTCTGTCTAGAATCCCAACCCACTGACTGGCCCTGTGCACAGTGTGTGAGTCTTCCCACATCAGTTAGCCAGACCATCCCTCCAAGCTGTGTCCAGAGACTTACCTAGTCTAACCCTTCACAGGTGTGCACATAAGTTGCCTCTGAGGTGGTTCTAGATCCAGTCAAGTCGACAATACGAACAGCCATGAGCAAATGGGTTAAGAGAAATAACTGACAAAAGTATGGTAGGTAGAATATATGTATGGCCTTCATAAATAAAATACATTTAAAAACTGAAGGGAGAAGCAAGTAAATAAATTAAGAAAATAATCCAACTGCTCCCCTTTGAAAACACCTCACTCCGTGCCAGAAATTAAAAAAAAAAAAAATGAGAAACTAATAGCAGTTGTTATAAGCAATTTTGTCTATATTTCTACCTTCATGTAAGAAAAAGGGAGTACTGACTGAGAGATAAACACATTACGGCTGTACCACTGAGTTTTAAAAACCCTAACATTCAGATTTGTTAGGGCCTTTTCAAACTTAACAATCTACTAATGGGAAAAAGATTTGATCCTAGGCTTCTATAAACAAGAGTGACAAAAGACAGGGAGATGTTTCTAAGGTTATTAGCCATGAGGGAAATTCACATTAAACTCGTGAGATACCAGTTCATAGTAATTAGAATAACAAAATCCAGTGATCATAATTTAAAGTGTTGTTAGGAACAAATTTTGCATAGCTAGTGGAAGAGACTTTTAAGTTCCTTTAAAAATTAAACACACTGCTGCAAAGTAGCAGCCAGTCACTCCACCTTGAGAGAAAGAGGTTGAGAGCCAAGCTGCAGTTTGAAGTGTCTCCTCTAACACTGCTTTTTAAACTTAATACCCTAGGTAGCTGTCAAGAGTGTGGTTCTCAGGAGGTGGCTAGCATGTTGGCAAAGGAGTTCATGGTTGAACAGTTTCCTCTTTTTCGCGTTCTTCACTTCTTCCATGTAAGACAGAGCGTTTGTCCTCTCTGGATGATAGAGCTTCAAGATGCTGGATTGGAAGGAGAGTCTGAGCCCCTTACCAGATATTGAACCTGCTGGTACCTTGATCTTTGATTTTCCAGCCTTCAGAGATCTGCAAAATAAACTTACGTTCAATAGAAATGGCGTTGTCTAAAGCATTATGCCACAGCCACATAAATAAGCTAAGGTGGTATGTTTAAATACAAAGACATGCACATATTCATAGTAGCTTCCTTTGTGATCGCCAAAATAGGAAGACAATTTAAATGCTTTTTATGAAGTAAATGAGACCCAGCACAGATACAGGACCTGTCAAGTAGAAGAGCTGAACTATCGATACACACAACAGCAAGCGTGAGTCTCAAAATAAATGGACTGGCAGAAATCAGATGAGAGAAAGTACTGTCACACCAATCTGGTTCTGTAGAGGTCTGGGCTAAGGACCCTAATCTGTAGAGCGATCAGAGTAGCTGTCTAGGGAAAGGTAGAAGCAGGATTCTGAAGGAGGAATGAGGTTTCTGGGGTGATGAATACAGTCATTGCTATAGCTGTAGTGAATTTCACAACTGTATACAAAACAATTCATCAGATTTTACAGTTTTAAGTGTGACATTTATTATTTAATAATTTCTCAATAAATAAATACACCTGTTTTTTAAAGACACTAGTTAGATGCAAAATTGCACTTTCAGAATGACTGATTGTACTCATGCACACACATACGCAGAGAATAACATAGAGAAATGAAATTCAAAACCCACAGAGAAAGTATAAAGAGCAGGCAGTCGTCTAAGTGATGGAATTGCAAAGAGCTCCTTAGGCTGTTCTTCAAGACTGTCAACAGTCTGCAAGACAGGTGCCTCCTAGCAGGCTCCTGATGCTCACACTGGTCCTGCCTCTGTGTCTTCCAGTGCAGCTTCCTTCACCTCAAGCCCTCCGCGTCCTCTCTGCTCTGTCCAGGTTCTCCCCCTTTTCTAATGCCCCACCTTAGATCCCTGCTCCCTAGTATGTTTCTCTTCTTCTTACCCTAAGTGTTCCCACCTCTTGTACTACATACATTTCTACTGATACTGAGCTTCCAAAAGTGTGTGTGTGTGTGTGTGTGTGTGTGTGTGTGTGTGTGTGTGTGTGTGTGTGTGTGTGGTGAGTGATTCATGTCGATTTTCTAGCTCTCACCAAATTGGCTAGTACACAGTGTGTGCTATAGGTATTTACCTAATCGATTTTTAATTTTTTTTTGGTTTTGTTTTTTTTTGTTTTTTCGAGACAGGGTTTCTCTGTGGCTTTGGAGCCTGTCCTGGAACTAGCTCTTGTAGACCAGGTTGGTCTC
>NC_022011.1:87747717-87813726 GCF_000317375.1 Microtus ochrogaster
TTTGTTTTTTCGAGACAGGGTTTCTCTGTGGCTTTGGAGCCTGTCCTGGAACTAGCTCTTGTAGACCAGGTTGGTCTCGAACTCACAGTGATCCGCCTGCCTCTGCCTCCTAAGTGCTGGGATTAAAGGCGTGCGCCACCACCGCCCGGCTCTCGATTTTTAATTTTTAACAACAGTTTCTATGCATGACTTTTTCAGGATCATAGTTCTCTGTATAGAAATAACAGTTTCTGGGATTTACTTACAGGGCTTGAAATGCTGCATTGCAAATGGTATGGAAATGATGCTGGGTAAAAATACTTGTTTGTTCAATGTGACTGTGACGAACAGAGCAAGGGGAGGTTGCACAACTTTACCACTGTGTCCGGTACTGACTTTTCATAATAGTTTTGTTTAAGTAATTGTCATAAAGACTATTTATCCTGGACAATTCTAGCAGGAATTTCCTTCTGTGGTGTGAAGGACAATACAGATAAATAACCTCTCAGAAAAAAAAAGTAACTAACAAGCAGGGATTGTATGTATTATGTAAAAGTGAACAGACGGGCATGTCTATCTGCATCATCCTTGAACGTCAGCCTTTATGCGTATGTCTTTGCCCATTTATTCTGTTCTTCTCTGTACAGCAGACCAGTCCATACCTGGGTGTATAATTGAAGCAGTGTGTTGAGCTCTGGGTGCATTGCTCTTCCTACAGCATCAGGCTAGTTAAGATCCAGCTTTTAAAAATTTACTTTTTATTATGTAGTGCAATTATCAGTCACTCATAATATAAACAATGCTCACTTTAAGGTTCCATGTTATTATAAGTAAGAATGTTAGTGAGGACAATATTTCAGTGCCAAAACGCTCACTGTTTTATTTTCCTTATTAGTTCAGTTCTCTAAGTTGACTTAATTTGCTGTAAACATTGCAACAGTGTGGATCCTCTTAGCCCTGAATATTATAATATTCTATTTCTAGAAGAGTTCTTGAGGCTTCAAGGAAAGACCTGAACATGTGAGCATTTGAATTTTTACTAAAACTACATTCTCCTCCCCAGAAGTGTAGCAGGAAGGCCACTTGGTTGTTTCTGCCACTCGGCAGCTCAGACCCAAAATAACCACATAGAAACTGTATAAATTAAATCATTGCTTGGCCTATTAGCTCTCGCTTCTTATTGGCTAACTCTCATATCTTAATTTAACCTATCTCCATTAATCTGTGCATCACCACTAGGTTGTGGCCTACCAGTAAAGATTCAGAACATCTGTCTCCAGTGGCAGCTCCATGGCTTCTCTCTGACTCCACCTCCTTTCTCCTAACGTTCAGTTTAGTTTTCCCCACGTAGCTAAGTTCTGCTCTATCAACAGGCCAAGGCAGTTTCTTTATTCACCAGAGGTATTCACAACATACAGTGGGGAATCCCACATCATAGAAGTGAAAGCATCAGCAAATACCAAACGCCCTTAGTAGCCAGGATAATGGGCTTTACTTTAGTATGCTTTAGATGTCTTCATTACTTTCAGTTGTCTGTCTGAGTTAATACTAGTTCTTCTAAAATAGACAGCAACTAAAGCCAACATAACATTAACTTCCTCTGCCTTATTGACTTTAGTGGAGTTAAGAGTTTTTCGGAATACTGCCACAAGGAAATCTACCTTATTAGGCTTGAATCCTTCTCCAATCAAACCCCTTCGTTCCTCCCTGTAGCAGATACTTGTACCTATGGGCTTCAAGTCCCTGCTGCAACGACAGAAATGCCCGTATATCCAAGAACTTAACTTTTGTTGGTGTGATGCATTAACAGAGAATTAAAATGCAAGGAGGCATACGGGACTCACTAAACCGTCCAACAAAAATACTGAGCACCCCAGTGAAAACTAGAAACAAGATGTAGGCAGACAGGTATCTACAATATCTTTATTTTACAGAATGATTTAAATCTGTAGTTATTGGTAGTTTTCAGCAGTGGAGTGAGATTGATATAGGGGCTTGAACATAGTGACAGTTTTCTCAGGATCTTAGCACAAGTTTTGGATTTGGAGCTATTTATTAATATTTATTTATTCATTTATGTTTAACAGGCACCAATAATTTACTACTGTTTTAAGCACCTTTTAATCTATTTATTTGCCAATAACAATCCTAATCTTATGTATTCTGTCTGTGTAAACAAGAGAGCAAGGCCAAAGAGCTATCAAGAGATAACCTTAGGACTCTGAACCAGGTGATCCGGTCTAAAGGTTATATTTCTAGACATTGGTCTAGGCTGCCTCTCACATGCCACCAAGAGGTCCTATTAGGAAAAATGTAAAGAAACGGTGTCTCTGGCAAGATGTCAGTCTAAAGTATGCAGAGAATGTCTTTCAGTAGACAGCCTGTGGCATGCTGAGCTAAGGCAGGAATGCAGACATTATCAGTTTACTGCTACTAGTAAAGGTGAATGACCCCCCGCCCCCACTTTGTGGTTCCCAAGCACGTAGTTCCTAATCCACATATCTTTTAGGTACATGTTGAGACTTACAACAGGCCCTTGTGAAATGAAATAATACAGATATTTACTTGAGCTTGTGTCATTTTTTTTCTCCTTTACATGATAATGAATAAGGCACACAAAGAGCCCCCTGAAGACCTCGTGAATCAGTTTGTATATCGAATACTTGTAATCTGCTAAAAAGATAACTCTGCACGAAGGCCCCGGCCTTACACACACAGTCGGGAGCCAAGAACTGGCTAGTCATTTTGCTTGTTCTTGAATAGAAGGGTGCCCTGGCTTTCAAGTACGGTTGGCACATTGAGGAATGGCTGAAGGTGCAGATACTGGTATCTTTCTCTCCTAACAGATGAGCTTGCTGATTGACACTTACATTTCTAGTAACAGCTTGCACCTAAATAACTGACAAATCCCAGAAAATTAGAAAACCAAACACTATTATCTGTCAAGCAGAAAAGATTTGTTGTAACCAAAGAAGGGTGTATTACATGAACTAGACATTACAGTCATATAACTTAAATAATCCATGTTGTATATCCAAAGTCTAATTGCTGGGATGGCAATTGAGATAAGGGGATAGTTGTGTTGAAGGGAAAAATTTCTGTTTTCCAAAATTAGAAGTCAAGAAACAATGTCTGAAACTGGAAGAAAAACACAATCACATTTTATTTTTGTTGTTGTTGTTTATTGAGATAAATATTAAACAGACCAATAATAATCGAGAGTGGTGATTTTCTGTAATAAGAAAAAAAAGAGTTGGAGAATACTGCTCTTCAAAACAAAATCTGTGGTAAAATTAAATTGTACTCAACTGTGTGTACAGGTGATTTTTATTTGAAAGCCAAATGAAATATGAGCTTTCAGGGAAGGAATGAGATGAAAACCATCAATAGCATTTGCATTGCAAAGCCCAAATGTGTGCTCCTAGAAGATGGGCTCAGAAGATCCCACCAGAGACAGAAAGTTACAATAACCAGAGTTTCAAGAGAAAAGACAAAATAAAGGTTATTCTTTAAGGAGTAGATTATTAACATAATGAAAATAATAAATACCCTTTATCATTGCTCAAAATAGTATAAATTTAAATTATCAAAGAAAAAGAATCTAGAAATTTCCAAAGGGAAAGACTAGACTGTTCAAAAATGCATGATATTTAGACTGACATCTTCTTCAAAATAATCTCCTGTATGAAAAATATGATAAAGAAATACATTCACAATACATAGAAAGAGGTTCTGATTTTAGGATGTCATGTCTTCCTGGGCTACCGTATAAACATAAGAGTGAAACAAGACCCATTTTCCATTCAATAAAAGAATAAAGTAACAATTAAAATCTAGATTGATTTCAGGTAGACACAAAAGGTCATTATAAAGCTGGAATAATAGATAACAGATACATAAGTAACCATTTTTTAATAAAAAAATTAATTAAAATTTGTGGTTGGGGGTTTGGGTGAGACCATAGCCTACCAGATACAATGAAAGGCTTAAGTGAGATGATTAAAAAATACAGTCTTTATTTTTTATTGATTTTTATTGATCTCTACATTTTTCTCTGCTCTCCTCCCTGCCTCTCCCCTCCTTTAACCCGCTCCCAAGATCCCCATGCTCCCAATTTACTCAGGAGATCTTGTCTTTTTCTACTTCCCATGTAGATTAGATCTATGTATGCCTCTCTTAGGGTCCTTAAATCTTTAAATTAAAGTTTAGAACTTGGTTTAACATTTGGGGGGCTGAGATAGAATTGCTCTGAGTTCAGGACCAGCCTAGGCAGTATAATGAGTTCAGGGCAGGCCTGATTTACAGTATGTGTACATTATAGGCTAGTATACATGAAAGTGTATTCCTTGGTTCAAATAGGAGATCCTAGACATAGGTAAAATAAATTACAATTATTAAAAAGGCTTTCTTAAAAAAAAAAACAAACACCTAAAACTGCCAAGAGAATTATATATGTGGGGATTGGGATGAATTGATTCAGAAAGATAGGATAGTAAGAAAAAAGAAATCCAAAGTTGATTATGAAGCTTTAAGAAAAAGGAGAATTCCCAGATGTTAAATAATTATGTGGTGAAAGGTGAAAATAAAGGCAATCAACATAGCTAGGACCACATTAAATTCTAAAGGGCTGAACCAAATTAAACTTCGGCAGGGATCTGGAGAACAGAAACCACCATGGTTCAGCTGGTGTTCTACACCGCTGTATAATCTTCCCGTTCCTGGCAACATGAAGGAGATGTACACTCAAAGTCTAAGAACAGTTTACCAGAATTTCATCTCCAAATACATTCCAGCGGACACACAAAACTACCAGCCACATGAGCTAAATGCATTCAGCCTAACCTCTAGGTACCCCACAGGAGGGAAATGGACAGGATGCAGACGACAAAACACCGGTCACGTCTGGAAGAATCAGTGTAGAACGTTGTCAATACCCACAATACAGGAAGTCGTGGTCCATATTACTGCTGTTGGGTTAGAGGCTTAGTGTTCTGAGAACAAAGGTGTCTTAAAGGTCATGGAGAAATGGTAAAGTCCACAGGACATCTAAGGTAACTTTTACATAACTAAAACATATTGAAAGATATTATGATATGGCTTACACATTAAACCATTGTGCACAGCGGAGAGAGCAAACGGAAGACAGTCTAACAAAGAAATTAACAACAGAGGAATGTTGAGGAAACTGATGGTGGCGCTGTGTTATGAACTTCAATAGCTGATTCCCCAATCTAGCTGCAAAGGGAGGGAGAAGAAAAAGGGAGGACGAGAAAGAAGGAGGAAGGCTAGGAGGAAAGATAGGAGGGATGGGAAGAGAGGGAAGGCGTGCTACAAACTTAAAAGTGCAGCCTGCGGACACCTATCATTCTCTAACAGTCTGTTGTATTCACACCTACCTTAATTTATCACTCTCTCAAAGCTATGGAGTTCCCCAAATGCCAACATGTCTGCCTCAATAGCATCATTTTAGACACTTACTTGTTTGCTGAAATGGGAAATCGAGGACCTTAACTAGAGACTGAAGACATCCCCCTAGAGTCCATAGGTTGCTGTGTTTAAGAAACGTGGAAAGTTTGAAGAAAAGACATTAGTAAGATCCCCCCCCCCCAAATTTGGCTTATTGGCTAATTTCACTGATAGGATATCTGATCTTTCAGTGAATTACCACGGCTTTATTATGCTACTAAATTTCCAAAATACACTTGATATAAGACTAGCTTCTGAATTAGGGCAGCCTGTTGCCTCCCTTCTTAGGTAGCAAATTGCATTCTATAATCACTGCTGCAGGGTTATGGTTTGATAGCAGATGTTCTAGATTCCAAAAATAAGTTAAATGACTTCAAGAAAGGATACCCAGTCTCAGGCAAGAACAGGTGAGTAAGATAGATGTCGGAGGGAGAAGTTGGGACCAAATTTCAGAGCAGTGGGATTTTCTGAACAGGATCATATACCACCAGAGTTAGTAGCATAAACATTTGCAAAGGAGGCCAATGCAGCAGGAAGACAGGACAAGTGAAGCATTTAGAAACGAGAACAAAAATAGAAGAGAGGAGTGAAAAATTAATAAAACATTTGCTCAGGTAAATGCCGAGCTCATTTCATTGAAGAGTGTTTATCGATTGCCTCGTCTGACTGGCTCTGGGGGAAGACAGTGGTGAATAAAACATTGCCTTGCCATGAAGAGGCATGTAGATCAAAACTAAGGGAGATTCAACATGTCAAATACGATGGGAGGTGAGAATTCTCTGGGAAAGGCAATGGAGAGGTCAATTGGTCCTCACTATAGTGATGTGGGAGTGTCATATATCAATCTGTTGATTTCATTGGTTAAGGAATAAAGAAACTGCCTAGGCCCCTTGATAGGCCAACCCTTAGGTGGGTGGAGAAAACAGAACAGGAGGCTGGGAGAAAGAAGCTGAGTCAGGGAGTCACCATGATTCTCCCACTCCAGGCAGAAACAGGTTAAGATCATTCCTGGTAAGCCAGCTCGTGGGCTACAAAGATTAATAGAAATGGGTTAGATTAATATGTAAGAGCTAGCCAATAAGAGGCTGGAACTAATGGGGCCAGGCAGTGTTTAAAAGAATACAGTTTCCGTGTAATTATTTCAGGTATAAAGCTAGCCATGCAGGCGGCCGGGTGCTGGGGACGCAGCCCCGCCGCTCTTATTTCAACACTATAGGGAATACAGAAGAATTCACACTATGGCATCTGACACTCAGTGCCCCCCCCCCATTAGAAACTAAAAAGCAAAGATTATCTGAGGACAATTATAGAGAAAATAATGTAGTTTTACATTTACTATTAATTTGTAATTACTAAAGACAATATTGAAATGGCCAAAGCTGGTATTAATATGAAAGTTTCTTTCTAAGATTACTATGCGCTAACCTCATCTTGTCAGATCTTTTGCTGATAATACACATTTGAGAGACAACTTTTCAATGAATTCCAAATAAGATGTTTAACCAAGTATCTTCCCTGAAATTAGCCTACCACCTCTTTCCTCTTGAGAATTAGAAAACTTACTTTCCTTGAAATATAGGATAAGTTCCATGTGAACTGAACAACTCCTGGACCCTATTCCAAAAAGCACAGCAAACCCAGCAGGCACACAGCAATGCTGGTTGAGTTCAGCTTTAAGGAATCACACAAAATGATAAAACATAGAGAAGATAAGGCATGCTCACGCAGTGCTTGCCAGGCCACAATAATATCTTGATTAAATAAATAAAGCATAATCCAATGGCATAAAAAGGTCTGATCTCTTCAACTGGACTGACTAAATTCATTTAGAATGAGAGCAGTCAGGCCGTTTAGTAAAATGAATCTATGATTTGCCCGAGTCATTCAAATGTCTATCAGATCTTGTAGCTAAAACAGTTTTCCAAGTAGATGGGGAAGTAGTAGTCAGCATCATGTAGACAACATTCTGAGATAATTAACATTAATGAATCATCATGCCAGACTCTAGAACTGGAGGCGAAAAGACCATCACCTGCACACACACACACACACACACACACACACACACACACACACACTCAGCCGCTGCATCTGTTCTCTGCTCCTTAAACACACGTTGCTGGTTTCAAAACTATTTTAACGCTTTCTACTTGGCCACCTTAAGCATAAGGAACAGTAGTAGACAAGGTGATGGACTTCATCACATGAGAGCAAAGAGAGAAACGGTCACAGAAGCTCTAGTGAGAGCATGGATAAAACAGGACAGAAAGGAACGCACAGGATGGTGGGAAGTGATACTCTTCCCATGGGCCACCCACTAGCTTCGGCTACAGAAGATTCTGTGCCTAATTCTGACGTCCCTTTGAAATCGAAGCCTAAATACACGAGCTTCAACTTGAGAACCTGTGCTCAGAGTTTACTGCTACAGCTACAAAACCGAATCCTGAGCTGTCATTTGCTTCTAAATTGCATTTTCTACAAAAACATAGTTTTAAAGGGTAAAGAGCCATTTTACAGGAACCAAACGATTTGCATAGCCTTGCTGTATCATTCTTTCAAATGAGAAACTCTATAAAAGCCAGCTGGAGTGGCCATTGCAGGAGGGACGCTGACGGCTGAAAGTTGTCTGGAGATAGATACTTCCTTTTAAACACTGAAATCCAGCCTAGAAATAAGCAGGTTTGCTGACAAAGACCACAGTTCTCTCTGAATGCTAGAAACACAGGCTTATTTCATCACACATTTCGGGCTCAATGCTTTGATATTTTAAATACATATTTGTGATGCTGTTTATTATCTTGTTTAGTCACTGGACCACTTGTGGTCCAGGATGCAGTAGGATTTTTGTTTTTCCTTCTGTTGAATAAAACAGACAACCTATCCAAGGCAAGTCAGCTGAGTTTCCACAATGCCACACTTGAGTCTTCCCGCAGAAACAGTCCTAGGACCATTGGCTCCTGGTGTAAACTATGGATCCAATGGCTGCCACAGGCACTGGGAATTATTGGAAAAATAGAAAATACAAAATGCAGGAAGCAAGTCCTGGAAAAAGGGAGCATAGAAGAGGTTTTGGAGGTCATGTAGTGTAAGCAACAGAAGGATGCTTGCAACCACTGGTTGCTACTCCTTCATTCAAATCTCTACCATGAGAAATTTGTCAGAGAGAGAGAGAGAAAGACTACTAAGCCTAACAAGTTAAGTTTGTTCCTCAGACCAAAATGGTAGGAGAGAACTTATTTTCTCAAGTTCTCCTCTAACCTTCAAGCATGACACACTCATGCGCACACACACACACACACACACACACACACACACACACACACATACACACACCACATGCAAAATAAAGACAAAAGAAAGAAATGGCAAAAAATGAATTTTAAACATTAATTAACTTGAATATTAGTAAAACCTTACACATAAAATATTTACACATATTTTATAAATGACAGCATGACATTAATTACAAGATAGAATTTAAGGAATCAATATGTTAACCAAGTATATTGTTTCATGCTATCTTCATATATGGAAAGATAAATGATGATACCTTATTGAAAAGATAACTGTCTTAAGAAAAGTCTTTGATTCAGTGGTGAAATACCAAAGAAGCAGCAGCATAAAGATATTAAAGTACTGGTCAAGGAGATGAGGCCATAGCTCTGTAAGAGCATTTTCTGTGCAAACATAAAGGTCTGTGTTTGATACTTCCTCCACCAATACTCTTCCAAACAATCAGGCATGTTGCATGCACCTATAACCAGCATTAGGGGACAGAGACGGGCAGATCCTAATAGTTTGCTAGTCAACCAGCTTGGTCAGCACAGTGATATTCCAGTCCAGTGACCGGCTTTCTCTCAAGTCAACACAGATAGATGGAGTAGTTGTTTGACATCCTCCTCTGGCCTCTGTATAGGCACTCATACTCACGTACTCACATGCAAGTACCACACACACATACACGCACACAAAGGACTAGCCACGTACATTATTCTAAATAACATACAACTGATTCACAGCAGATAAAGGAAGGCAAAAATGGGTTACATCTAGAGTGCTGCAGATTAAAGGTAATAAAAAAGTAAATACAAATAAGTTATTTCTATAATAACTTATTTTGAGCTGCTTGAAATGAATCCTGAGATTTTTGCACACGTTAGACGAATGTTCTAGACTGAGCTAGACCCCCAGCCCTAATTTCAAAGATCCCCTTTTTTTAATGTTCCCTCAGAATGTCTCCAAATTTCTGAGTCTGAAAACCCCAACCTAGAATTCAGTCTTCTCACCTAAAACACAACAGGGAAAGTTATCCCCAAATTAGGTCAAGATGAGAATTAAATAAGACAGTCTTTTTTTCTTTTAAGCATTTGAAGTAATGCTTGACATATTGTACGTGGCAGATGAATGAAATTACCATGGTCAAGTTCAATGGACTATAAATGTACTGAAAACCAAAACATTCTCTTAAGTGTTTGAATGCAAATGCAAGCCTTCTTTTTAAGTTATTTCTTTTATGTTTTCAGATTATAATATAATTATATCATTTCCTCCTTCCCTTTCTAACTTCCAAACTTTCCCAATTATCCTTCCTTGCTTTCTTTTAAATTTATGCCCTCTTTTTTTCACTAAATATTGTTAAAAAGAAACATACAAAAATATGTTCATAAGTACATTTTCTCTATTTGATGTTATATGCACGCACATACATACATACACACACACGTGTGTGTGTGTGTGTGTTGTTGTGTGTGTATTCTCAGGGGTGGTCATTTATTATTGACTAGCCAACTGTTGTGCTCTGTCTTGGAGAAGACTATTATTTTTTCTGCTTTTGGCATTCCTTCGTTTCCTGTAGTTCTCTGCCTAAAGTGAAGGCCTCGTGAGCTTTCTCTGGTCCATATTTTAGCTCTTATAGTACAAGAAGATTCCAAGAAAACTTCCAAAGGAGGTAGGCAACCAACAGTCCTACCGATCTATGATGCCTATGAACCACAACAACACCTACATGCCACAGAAATGCTGTAGGAGCAGTGATGGCATGCGTACACCAAGCTAAAGACCTGCTCACCAAGAGGGACATCATTCCTGGTACTTGAAACCTAGCTAACTGCCCATAGATAGTGAAGTCATGGATCTCTGGGGAGAGCTACAATGGCCACGTTACTACGCTAGCAGAATCTCTAACTACATTCTAATATTTGTCCTTATATCCACAAATAAGTGGTTTTTATACTTCAACAAGGAAACTTCCCTTTTCCATGAATGGAGACCACTAGAGAAAGACCTAGATAATCATAATACAAAGTTATGAAGACTGGTCTCACTACATACATTTACAAACCACTCCCATGCCTAAGGCTTAGGGATCATTGTGGAAGAGGTAGAAAGGTTATTAGCCAGAGGAATGGGGGCTTTGCTGTGAGATGGTAATAAAAGAACCTATACCTATAAATTTTCATCAATATGACTGCCTAAACATGAACTGAACAAGGACAGTATCAGGTATCTTAATACCACTCAAGATGGCCCAATGAATAACATCATTTAGCTTAACTGTCACTCTTACCCCACACCAAAACGTGTTGTAAAGAGAGCTTCAGTGGTTACCCCAACATGTCTTTGACAGACTGCTCTCTGCTCTTCCCTATTTCCAACTTTGATGTATTTTAGTTGTGTGAAATGACAAATTAAGTACTCTTAAGAAGAAATTGGGCCAGATTACACCTGGCAGTGTAAATTCTAAAGTATTTGAATTTTATCCAATCTTATACCTTTGTCTGTAAAATGCACTGCTAAGAAAGGAAAAGGTGCATAAAATTACCGCTTGTTATCATAAGAAACATTTTCCCACTGTGCCGCGTGGCACAGCATCCGTTTTACCTGGGGACACAGCAGTAAACTAATGATTGCATAATCATCATTATCAAACAGTCTCCAGGAAGAAAGGAAGAGTATCTGACAGCAGCAAGGCCAAGGGAAAGAAAGCAGACCTGAGGATGCTGTCTTACGGAACAGTCCTCAACAAATGATTATGGATGTCAAAGTCATATAGAGAACAAGTCCATGGACATTGTCACCCTCTCGAGATCTTAGCCATGAAGTTGTCTTAGGTACCCTGCCCTCAAGCACCCTGGAGCCACCTCTGGGGAATCTCAACCCTACGCTCCAGGTTAAAACTACACAGTGCTAAGGAGCTAAGAAACAATGTGTTGCTATTGTTGTTTCACCCCTCTACAGTGGAAGACACCTTTGAGTACCTTTTACTTATATTAAGAAAAGAAAATTACATGATCAAGGAACATGGAGCTGAGAACTTGGACAGAGTCACAAGATAACACTCCAATTTTAAATATCTTCGCTGTTGGGATTGTTGAGTTTATTCTGCCTTGCTGAAACTCCTGACTCTTCCCTTATGTTGCTTCACAGAATATATCAGCCCTTTTCCTACTCAGTATCCCATCACACTGTGAAGAGACCAACAGCTGAATCAGCCTTCACTTCCAGGATGTTTTGGTTATTGTACATGAAAATGCTGAACTTAGGAGGCAGAGGGGTCAAGAACGTTAGTAAGACACAGCCCAGAGAATCACCTAAGTGGGACTCATAGACGCTCACAGAGACTGAAGTGGCACTGTGTCAGAGAGACTGCATGGGTTTGTGCTAGGACCTCTACGTGTAAGTTGAGGCTGTTGAGCTTGATGCTCTTATGGAACTCCTAACAGTGGGGACAGGTGTATCCCTGATTCTTTTACCTGATCCTGGGACCCTTTTCCTCCTACTGAGTTGCTTTGGCCAGTCTTGATATGAGGATTTGTATCTAGTCTTATTGTATCTTGTTATGCTGTATTTGGATGATATCCCTGGGAGGCCTGCTCTTTTCTGAAGGGAAATGGAGGAGTGGTTCTGAGGGCGGTGAGAGAAGTGTGAACAGGACGGACTGTATGAGAGAATAAATAAAAATTACTAATACAGCCTAGTTGAGTGGGGAGGCGCAATTAGAGTCAGTCCATGTTCTTTGTGCCACAGCGTAGAAACCTTCATCCTATTTCACTGGTAGCTGTTTCTTCAGAGCAAAGACTATTCTAGTCCCTTAATTAGGAATGAATGTGTGAGTGCTAGGGCCACAGCTCAGAAGTGGAGGCCTGCCTTAACATGCACAAGGTGCCAAGTTCTGTCTCTTGTTCAGGAAAGAAGGGAATGGAAGGAGATGGGAGGAAAGGAAGGCAATAGGAAAAGGAAGAAAGGGAGGGAAGGGGGAATATAGAACTCAGTCTAATCACAAACCAAGGGATACCTGGAATCACCAAAGCTTAGTAAAAGTAAGAAAATACTTTCCAGTCAGGACTTTGGAGGGCATATGTTTCTTACTTCAGCTGTCCTGAATCCACCATTTTTTTTAATTTATTTTTTAAAAATTTATTTATTTATTAAGGATTTCTGCCTCCTCCCCGCCACAGCCTCCCATTTCCCTCCCTCTCCCCCATCAAGTCCCTCTCCCTCATCAGCTTGAAGAGCAATCAAGGTTCCCTGACCTGTGGGAAGTCCAAGGACCGCCCACCTCTATCCAGGTTTAGTAAGTTGAGCATCCAAACTGCCTAGGCTCCCCCAAAGCCAGTATGTGCAGTAGGATCAAAAACCCATTGCCATTGTTCTTGAGTTCTCAGTAGTCCTCATTGTCTGCTATGTAAGTCCGGTTTTATCCCATGCTTTTTCAGACCCAGGCTAGCTGGTCTTGGTGAATCCACCATTTTGAGGGAGTAAACACCTATTGTTGCTTTGCAGGTGGTCTCCAATTACAGCAGCCTGGGAAGTCTTGGAGAGTGGTGGCTGCCTACACTCCCAGGCCTGAGCATCCAGGCAGCTGTCTGTTCTCCCTGCACCTTGAGAAAGTTGTTTTTCAACATGGGGGACTGAACCCAGGGTCATGGTAGACAAACCATTTGCTGTGGAGCTATGCAGTCAGCCTGCTTCAGACAACACTATCCTAACCCTCCCCAGGTTTTCCTTTAGGATTGATCTTAGTTACCTTTTTGCTTCTTTAGCAAACCCTTAACTTCATTAGGTAAGCAAGACTGACTGTGAATTGTGGTTTCCCAAGTTTTCATCATGTTTCTGGGTTCAGTCCCCCATGTTGAAATGCGTAAATTTTAGAAATGCTTAGTGAATTGCAATGTAATTCTTACTGAATATGATAGTTGAGGGAAATTGAAACAGTTGAGAAGATCAAGACCTTGGTCAAAATGTGGTTAGCAAAAGTGAGGGGATTGTAAGGCTCTAAAATTGGGCAGAGATACAACATTAGAGTCTATGAATATAAGAAAGAAACAGTTACAGATGTGGCCCAAGACTTAGGGTGGCTTGCATGCACAAGCATGGTGGTCTCAGCCATCAGGGGAATCCCAGGGCTACTTGGCTGCTGAAGAAAGCTTGGAGCTGCCAGTTGAACATGTGTAATTCTCACGGATGTTAGAATACATAAACAACATGCCTCTGCATTAGAAGCCCAGAAGTAGTATCATTTCAATTCCTGTTGAAATAGATTAATTTGACTCTTATTATTTCCTAAACAATGAAAACATCAGTGGAGATTGACTGATTTTTCTGCCTCTCTAAGCCCCAGTGGATCAAGCTGTGCCATTTCCCACGCACAGTACGTTAAACAAGGTCCATTAAACAAAGCTAAGAAATGCCACCTGATGCAGCAGCAGGTTTCATTTGAATTGTATTATAAACCATATTCCATTTGGCTAATTTGCAAAGTCAGAGCATAGTTATTCTACCGTAGTCTCTGAAATCTCTAGCAGACCTGCAGAAGTTGGTTGTATAACATAGTATTTCATCAGATAAATGATTTAAGCTGACATGGCTCAGTGAAATTAATAAAGATGCATTTGAAAATAATCTACAGGTATGTTCAATCTAAAGAAAACACAAAGATGATAAGTAGGCAGGATTTAAAATGTACTAAAATTAATGTGCATAAAACTAGTACTTTCATGTTTTAGTGACATCCAGGTTCAGAAAATACCTGGGGGGCAAAGTGGGGAGCCTGAGCCATACCATATAGAAAAGTCATAGTGACTCTTCCAGCTTTTAGTAACTGTAAAACACAACCAATGTTCACACAAAATTACAGAAAGATAAAGCTCTAATCCTAAAATAATAGACAGATGACACTCATGTGTAATCTAAGTATTAATAGTATGTTTAGAAAAAATAAAGTAACATAATTAAGTACATTAAAATATTGTTATCTTGACAAATATGATTTCTCTTTAAAAAGCAAATCTTACAATCACAACTGTGTGTTCCTCATCCATACATGACACAAATTTGGTCATTTCTTATGATCCAATTAAAGTACTGAGCTTGCAAAGAAGTTGAGAGTCAATAGTGAGGCGAATGGTGAGAACAGACTGCGGATGTGGCAGGGACTCACCATGGACCTTTGGCAGGCTATGGTGAGGACTTGGGGACACTGCTGTATATGGTTTCAGGAGAGTGTGTCAGGGGCGACAAGCCATGTGCCTATGAAAATTTTTCCTCTGATAATATCACCTTCCCAGGCTGCTGTGGAATAACCCTCTGGACACTGTGAATATGTTTTCCTCTCATCGGCTAATAAAGAATTGACTGGCCTATAACTGAGTAGAAAGAGATTGGGCAGGAGAGCCAAACTGAGGATGCTAGGGAGGAGAAGGGCAGAGAGAGGGGTTGAGAGCAGACACAGAGAGAAGCAAGATGGACCTGCTGTGCCAAGGAAAGGTACCAACCCACAAGGCAAAAGCATAGGTAAGAGATAAAGGTTAATTTATATAAAAGAGTTAGCTAGTAATAAGCCTGAGCTACTGTTTGAGCATTTATAATTAATATAAGCCTCTATATGGTTACTTGGGACTAGCTTGTGGGATAGAAATTTCCATCTCCACTGGGACTCAAGTATCTTACCTTTAATGTTACCTTTATTCCTTGGAAGCCATTGAAAATGACATGTCCCTGGAGATTTGAACTCTGATACTCCAGGCTGCATTCTGCATCTCTCCTTCAGAGTATCAAAGTTAGAACTGCTAATAATATTTTAAAGGTTTCACATAGGCAAGCTGATTTCAAACAAAATCAATTAATATACTCAATATTTTCTATTAAAGTACTCTCTGAACATGGCAGACAATGAGGGCTGATGAGAAGCCAAGGACAATGGCACAGGGTTTTGATCCTACTTCATGTTCTGGCTTTGTGGGAGCCTAGCCAGTTTGGATGCTCACTTTCCTAGACCTGGATGGAGGGGGGAGGACCTTGGACTTTCCACAGGGCAGGGAACCCTGACTGCTCTTTGGACTGGAGAGGGAGGGGGAGAGGAGTGGGGGAGGGAGAGAAGGGCGGGAGGAGGGGGAGGGAAATGGGAGGCTGGGAGGAGGCAGAAATTTTTTTTCAATTAAAAAAAATCAACCAGTCACCTCTTGATTGCATTTTTAGTTGATTTAAAGTTTTATAAGGTGTTAATATCTATCAAATTAATTCTTACTATAAATGAGTTTATGTTAACATATGTGGGTAGACATAGATGGGTGTAATTTTAAATACAAGTGACTATTGCTTTTAGCATTTATTTTTAGTTTATTAAGTACTAGAGGTATTCTATGTTTTTATTTGAATCTGGAAACTGAATACACATATAAGTTATTTAGTTATCTAAATCTCAAATGTTATCAAGGTTAATAAAGATATTTTAAGAACAAAGATAGTTTAGCAGGGTTTATCTTCTTAAAACCATGATAGTTTGCCAGGCTTAGTGATGGATGTCTAAATCACAGCCCCTGATAGGCTACCGTGGAAGGATTAGGAGTTGGAGGCCAACGTGAGTAAGAGAGCAAGACCTTACCTTAAAAACAAAACCCCACCAAAGCCAGAACATGCTACTCATGCTAAAAATCCTTTTAACTCACTTCCACGGCTACCATACTAGCTTTTCTTTCAGATATTAGCAGATCTCTTGTGGAAAATGCATTCATTTTTCCCCACATAAGAAAAGAAGAACCATCCATGTCTGCAATAACCAATGTTGGATAGTTAGAGACAGCAGGGCTCTGACATTGTAATTCTACAAAGGAAAGACTAGGAAAAATTAAACGTGGTAGGTTATGTAAACACAAGAGGTTACATCCTGAAAGGTTATGACACAGTTGGATCACTCTCATTACAGAGACATTATCATAGATGAGGGCAATCTGCAGACTAGCCAACTCCAAAATGTACAACTGCACCCTCGGGAACTGAAATAGTCCAATAGTGTCTGTAAAAATGAAGCTAAACAGTTTTGAGTTTGAAAGCAGTGTTTATTTATTTAGGAGAACTAATTAATCTTTAGCAGTGAAATATTAAATCAAACAGAGTTTTCTGTACTGTTACCTATTTCTAGAGAGCCATAAAAATTTATTCACATGTTCTGAATGAGCTTGCATAAATCACTAAAAGATGTTCAGTCAAATTCATCTCACAAAGTAAAATGCCAAATGCTTTGAAATTCAAGAATGTCAGTTTGGGGCAATTGACTATAATTAATAAAGTTCACCTAAAAGAGGACCACTAGACTCATGAACATATGAAAAAGTGACCTTGGAAATATTACAGATTAAATACCAGATTTAGGATGTGAACATCTCACTTCAGAGAGTTAGAAAGGAAGGAAGGCACTGAGGGAGCCATGAGTGAATATTGTGTGCGTAACCGAGTGATTGGTTCTCATGAGTGTGCAAGTTGTGTGCACACACCATCTATGACCAAAACAATAGTCAAGTTTGGCATGGGAAGTCCTTCTGCATATGTGTTACTTTTATTGGTTAATGAGTAAAGCTGCTCTGGCCAAGGACGGGGCAGAATAGAGTAAGGCAGGAATTGCAAGCAGATAGAAGAGGAAAGAAGATGGAGTCAGAGAGACACCTTGTAGCTGCCAAAGGAGACAGATGCTGGAACTTTACCCCGTAAGCCACAAACTTGTGGCAATACACAGAATAATAGAAATGAATTAATTTAAGATGTAAGAGTTAGTTAATAAGAAGTCTAAGTCATTAGCCAAGCAGTGTTGTAATTAATATAGTTGCTGTACCTGGGTGTCCCTGATGATCATGCAAGCAGCCCCTACCCACAACTCCTTCAAAGCTCTACAGGATGATGCTTCTTAGGAGCCATTAAATTTGACACCCTGAGCTGCAACACTTCTACTAACACCATCAACTGGCTCTAACCCAAGGAACACCTTATTAAAGTTGCTCACCGATGTTATTGCCAATTAATTAATGCTTTTGACTGCACAGTCTTCAGAGAAGTAGTTTTGTTCTAAATTTAGCAAAAGCATGCCCCATGATTCCAAAAATTAGCACACTGGGTTGCCTCCACTCTTCCAACAGTATGATTGACGCTCTCAAAGAGTAGCCTCAGCAACAGCACCTTTGAGTAAGAGCATGGCAGAGTCACACTCGCACAGAACAAACCAAGAGACCACCCTGAAGCTCAAGGCAGAGGAGAGAGAGCGACAAAAGTTGGATTCTCAGGCTATGGGTGCTCAGTGGAGACAGAGTCTGTTTCCACTTCTCTCTTTTTCCATCCCTGTAATTTGCCTCCAGGGTCTTCCTCCCTCCTTCCCCTATCTTGGGGCTCATCTCTTTCCAGAAAAGCCTAGTCAGAGTAGACTTCAGCTCCTCTAAACTTTGACCCTCCTGTTTTCGTGCGTGTGCACTTACGGTAAAGTCTCCAGGGTAGCCTCCTGACCTATCCCTGTGTTTGTTCCCAGAAGTGTGTCTTCTTATTGCACAACTACAGAACTATGCTGTCATCACAGATAAGTTATCTGATTCCAGAAGGCCTTCTGACAACAGGCTAGCCTTTCAGCCTTCCTCAGCAGTTCTTTCTCTCCTTTCCTGTATTCTCGGCCCCAGCCTTTCACTGTTCTCTGGGAACGAACCCTGTCAACCCCATTTCTCAATCTCCGAAGCTGCTGCCTAAAAACATGGAGTGAAAATCAGGGTCTGGAAGCAAAAACATCTTCAAGACTCTGTTTTTATATTTAGTTCCTTGAACTCATTTACACACGCCTGGCTTTCTCCACGTGCTTCCCTGCCTCTAAGATTCCTTTCTCCAGCCATTTTTAATTCCTTTGATTTTCAACTGGTTCTTCTCTGCTAACTCTTCCCCATTTAGCTTTTTTTCTGTTAAAGTGAGACACAATTGCTCCTGACAACACTGATCTATTCCTGAGAAAATGTTGTGCACCAAAGACACTCCACTGGGAGCTTGTTTCCTTTTTGGCAAAACCGGCCTTTGGGCAAGGAACTGTCCATACCTCAACCACTGACAAAATACATAGTATTTGAAAATGAATAAGCAGGACTGTCAAATCTTGTCAAGACAGGGTAAGATGGTTTTAAAATTTTTCTTGCCTTTAAAAATAATCTGTCAGTTATTCTAGGCCTTAGCCAAAGTTGGTTGCTTCAACGTTGTAAATGTGACTTTGGGTGATTGCCCAGGTAGCCAGTTGTCTCTGTGATTTGTTGCATGTTTTGGATTTCACTTCCTAATTACTCAGGTAACATTATTTCTCTTCTTGGATCTTTGATGGGGTTGAAGACTAGATAAATGTAGTTACTTTCCTCTCATGACTTGGCCAAATTATTTATTATACAAGACTTAAGCTAGTTAAAATGGGATATTTGTTCTTTTTTTTTTTTTTTGGTTTTTCGAGACAGGGTTTCTCTGTGGTTTTGGAGCCTGTCCTGGAACTAGCTCTTGTGGACCAGGCTGGTCTCGAACTCACAGAGATCCGCCTGCCTCTGCCTCCTAAGTGCTGGGATTAAAGGTCTGCGCCACCACCGCCGGGCTATTTGTTCTTATTGTATATAATTTTGTAGTAGGTTTAGAAGTCTCTTATTTAGACAAAAGGGGGAGGTGCTGTGAGAAGGTTTACAGCTAGTAACTACTGAGGCGTGGCCTCATAGACTATATACCCAAATGCAGAACCATGTTCGGCCCTCCCCGCTCCCCCCCCCCCCCCCCCGTCCCGTTTTGCTGGTTTGGTTTGGTTTGGATCTCATCTTCATCTATCGTTCAAGTAAAGAATCCTGATTTTGTAAGCTTTACCCCTTAATAAATGCCTGTCTATTTCTTAGTTCTGAGCTAGTGTGGGATTCCTTTTTTAAGTGTCCCATCTCTCAACCATCAGTCCTTGTAAACAATCAGCCAGGAGCTCTGTGCCCCTCCACCCCAGTATATCACTTCACTTATCTTAGTAATTATTTGTTATGATTACACGGCCTCTTTGCACAAAAATGAGAAAAAAAGAAGACATATAGAGTTAAGTAAAATTTTATTCAACCCTATAGCTGTTAAATGATCATTTGAGCCAACCTCCTAAGATATGGGCACATTATTTTTAGAATTTCATGCCACTTGTTTGAGTGTCATGTTGCTTGACTTTGTAATGCTAATGCTTTCACTTTTACTCTATTAAGGGTATTATCTTTGGCACCAATATTTCTCAGAACCACTTAATGGCTGTGTATTACACCATTTATTTCTGCGGTGACATGCTTTAATGCCAAAACTGTAGCATTAAAACAATACTTCATAGTACTTGACAGTTTGGTGTACAAATATCAGTATTTAAATCTGAATATTTTGTCTCCCCATCTCCCCTTACCCCCAACCCACCCTACCCCCAAGATCCCACTTTCCTTCCCGGCAATTTTGTCTACTTCCCATAGGCAAGAGGATAACTATATGTTTTTCCTTGGGTTCACCTTCTTATTTAGCTTCTTTAGGTTCACCAGTTGTAGACTCCATGACCCTTATTTATGGCTAGAAACCAATTATGAGTGAATATATCCCATGTTCATCTTTTTGGGTCTGGGTTACCTCACTCAGGATAGAGAAAAGGGAGAAGGGGAGGATGGGGGGAACTTGGGGAAACAGGAGGATTGGGATAAAGGAAGGCTGGATAGGGGAGCACGGAAGCATAATTCTTAGTTAAGGGACCTTAGGGCTGGCAAGAGACTTGAACCTAGAGTGGCTCCCAGGAGCCCAAGGCGATGTCCCCAGTTAGTTCCTTGGGCAGATGAGGATAGGGAACCTGAAACGACCCTATCCTATAGCAATACTGATGAATATCTTGCATATCATCATAGAACCTTCATCTGGTGATGAATGAAAATAGAGACAGAGACCCACACTGGAACACTGGACTGAGCTCCCAAGGTCCCAATGAGGAGTGGAAGGAGGGAGAAGATGAGCAAGGAAGTTAGGACCACAAGGGGTGCACCCACCCACTGAGACAGTGGGGCTGATCTATTGGGAGCTCACCAAGGCCAGCTGGACTGTGACTGAAAAAGCATGGGATAAAACCGGACTCTCTGAACATGGCGAACAATGAGGGATGATGAGAAGCCAAGGACAATGGCACAGGGTTTTGATCCTACTTCATGTTCTGGCTTTGTGGGAGCCTAGCCAGTTTCGATGTTCACCTTCCTAGACATGGATGGAGGGGGGAGGACCTTGGACTTTCCACAGGGCAGGGAACCCTGACTGCTCTTTGGACTGGAGAGGGAGGGGGAGAGGTGTGGGGGAGGGGGAGAAGGGTGGGAGGAGGGGAAGGGAAATGGGAGGCTGGGAGGAGGGGGAAACTTTTTTTTTTTCTTTTCTCAATAAAAAAAATCTGAATATTTTGATCACTGGGAAGTTGGGTTTCTTTACAAGTGTTTTCATGCTGTGTTATTTATTCTTTATGAAGTATCATGCATCCAAATCAAAAGCATTAGTTTTTTCATATATATTCAAATAACTGTCTCATTTTTAAGAATCCTTTAATTTGGGTGTTATTGTACATGCAATTCTTTTCAATTTAGATCATCAGTATTTCATTTAGATGCATTTTGTTGCTTTTATGCATTGTAAGTACTTCTTAAAAAAATTTTCACACAATTTTGTTCTTCAGATAAGCTTTGACATTTAATTGTATCTTTGTTGTGTATTATTTTTTGAAATGTAATATGAAGTAAAAGTCAATTTAACATCATGTTTTCGTAATAGTGGTACTGAAGCCAGGCGTGTTTATGAAGCCCTTGTATCTCCTCTAGTTGGGAAGGTATCTTTATCAAAGTCTCTCCGGGCACACCCCTGTCCCCAGTAACTCTGTCTTTGCCTCTAGCCGACTGTTTCCTGTCTGACAGGTTTCTAGCATTTGCAATGGGAGGTTCCAGGAGAGGATGAATAGAAGACAGGCATTGCTTCCTGGACAGAGGCTGGGATGCTCCAGGCTCTTCCCCATGTGTACAGGAAGACTAGGCTTTCCCCTCCTTAGATATCTGAGCCCTGGGATCTGGGACTCCACCTCGCTCTTCATGTATACAGCCCAGAGGCCAGCAGCTGCCCGTGGGGACACCACAGCCTCTTTTCTGTGGGGCGGCCCATTATCTGCACTGAGCTCCCTCAGCTTTACATATCCATCTCTTTTCAGTTCTCCTCTTTGAAGCAGGGTAGGTTCTACTCATTTCTATGGGTCAGGAAACCTCTTCAAGGAACCGTGCTTCTATTTGCTTCTAGCACACAGAACGCACCCAAGACAATGCTCTTCGTGAAGCCATGCTTAACTCTGGTTTTGTGTGTGAGTGTGTGTGTGAGTGTGTGTGTGTGTTTGAGTGTGTGTCTAGAATTTCTTCCCAAGCTCTCTCAGGTTTTATGTGAATATAGTCGGCCCACATTGGTGCGGCATTTTGTAGACAGAGAGTGCTCAAACATTTTCCTGTTGCCCAGACCCAAATGATAACACAGAGACTATATTAACTACAACTGTTTGGCCAATAGCAAATGCATATTTCTAGCTAACTCTTACATCTTAAATTAACCCATTTCTAATAATCTGTAAATCAGCAAAGGTTTTGGCCTACTGGTTAGGTTCTGGCTGGTCGCTGGCGTCTTTCTCCTTCAGCAGCTACATGTTTTCTCCCTTACTCTGCCTACTTTCTCTCTCCATCTCTTCCAGTCTGACTGTATTCTGCACTGCTATAGGCCAAAGCAGCTTCTTTATTAACCAATGGTAATAAAACATATTCACAGCATACAGAGGGGAATCCCACGTCAGGGGGAAAACACTTTCTAAGCAAAACTTAAAATTCTGTAGCCATAGGCTGCTTGTTGGTTTCCAGTCACTTAGCCCTGAAATAATCACACAGAAACTGTATTAATTAAATTACTGATTGACCCATTAGCTCTAGCTTCTTATTGGCTAACTCTTACATATTAATTTAACCCATTTCTATTAATCTGTGTATCACCATGTGGCTGTGGCTTAATAGCAAGATTCCAACTGGCATCTGTCTCCAGTGGCTCCATAGCTTTTCTCTGACTCCACCCTTCTTCTCTCCAGCATTCAGGTTAGTTTTCTCTGCCTAGCTACGTTTTGCCCTGCTGTAGGTCTAAAGAAGTTTCTTTATTCATTAATGGTAATCACAGCATACAAGGGGAAATCCCACATCAAAATTCTGTTTCATTTTTATTTTATTTTAATGATATGGCTACTTACAAAAGCAAACAAATATAGATTTATAGTGTTTATTAGTTAGTTACGGTATATCAGTAGAAGGTGGAAAACAACCAATATTAAATAAATGATAATATCTTTTATATAAAGAATATAATATATATAATATATATGCTGTATCTTTAAATATCTATAGTGTACATACTACCATAGAAGCATAAATTGCTATAATGCTGCTGAAAACCTCTGTGACAGTATCTGCTAAAATTAAATACGTGAATTCTCTTGCTACCCAGCAATTTTACTTCTGTGTAAATACCCAACAGAAATATGTGAACATATTCTCAAAAAGACATGATCAAGAACGCTCCTGGTAGTTGTTTACAATATTCTCACTCAGACGCAACTCCTGTTTCTCCTAAAAGCAAAAAGCACAAATTGCTTTGCTCTCATGTAATAACACCGCAGTGGAAAGGAAAACCAGACTAGCAAGCGACGCAGATTAATGGGGAGTGCAAGAAACCAAGCCCAGAAAAACCACTGCAGGATTGAATTTACATAAAATTACAAAATGAGTAATAGTCATGGAGGCACAAAGAAATCACAGAGACAAGTTAGGGATTGTGTATAAAAGGGGGAAGGAGGAGGCGATGCCTTCGATGTCCTGTCTGTGACAGCAAGAATATCTGGGCAGAGAGCTCTAGGGATCGTGCTGTCTTTCCCGCCTCTGCAACAGACTCACAGGTGTGCATCTCCAAGCCCAGATCTCTATTAAGTCTGGGGATCCAACCCAGACCTTCATGCTCATACAGTAGGTGCTTTCCCAACTGACTCATTTCCCCTGCCCTGTGTGACAGATTTTTGCTTTGAAATGTTTAAGGAACAGCTAGGCATAGTCATGCAATCCGGGTGTAGTGGCACATACCTTTAGCCTCAGCATTCCAGAAACAGACCTAGGCAGACTTTTGAGTTCATAGTCTGCAAAGCAAGTTCCAGGATAGCCACGACTATGCAAAGAAACCCTGCCTCAAAATATACAAACAACAACAAAAAGGTTAAAGGTATTTGCATATGTATTGTTACAGAATGTACAAAATTATATGTGAATTATACTTCTAGGTTAAACAAAATTGTTGCTGAAATACATAAAAAGAGAGTCCATATGTGTAAAGCAAGGTAAATATTCCTATATTTATAAATGCATATTCATGTTCAAATGTGTATGCACATATACAGCAATGAGAAAAAATTATTTTGCCACCTATTTCCCCACAGTGTGAACCACTTTTACAGTAAAAATTATTAATTAAACATTTGAGGGAGTATTTATGTTAACTTTCATTAAAACTATAATTTAAAAATTAATTACACTTACAACTTTGCTTCTTAGCTAGAAATATGATATTTCTAGCCATTTGTTTAACATTTTCTTCCACATCCTTTTCCCCTTCCCCCAGCAAGCTTTTTAACTTTTATGAGAACTGTGGCTCTCAAGGTTCTGTATTATTGCTTTTGTGAATAATATTGTTTAATATTTAATTTTCTCAGCAGCTAAATCTAACCTTTTCTCTGCCTCCTTATTCCACACTCGTTTCTAACCTGTTCAACCTTAATGAAGTTGTTCTGGCAGAGATTATCAGTTGCTGAGCAAAACAGATGGCTGACTTTTATCAGTGTGACACTTCTAGACAGTTATTAATTCATTAATTCCACAAATATTTGGGTCTCCCTTGATAAACGCTACACATAGTGCCATACACCAAAGGTTCAAAGGTAAGCCCAAGTCCTGCCCTCCCATCATTTGTACTTAATGCAACAAGCAGTCAATCATGCTGACAACACTCTCTGATGTGCTGAGGCTGAGAAAATTGCCTGTTCCGTGGATGTACAGCAGAGAGGCATCTGTCCAGACTTGGATTGTCAGGAACTCCTTCCCAGAACAGATGCTGTAATTGTAACAAACTCACAAAGGCCAAGGTGAGAATAAAGAACATTCTAGACGTGGATAAAACTCTCTCATCCTCTTTTGAAGCTCGACAAGACAGTGAGCAGCCTGTTTAGTGAATCTCAATAATCCAATAGAGCTGAGTCACGGAAAGTGAAGTAGACAAAGTGCACGCTTAAGTAGAAGGCAGACAGGGTGGCCTCTATCCCTAGGGTACCTGGGGATCAGGAACAGGTCACTGCTGAGGAAAACGTGGGGAAAACAGTACAAAATCTGGGCACAGATAGGAATTTTTGGATAAAATGAAATATCTCTGGAAATAAAGCAAGGGGTAACAAACTGGACTCTAGCAAATTAAAAGTCAGAGAGCCAGGAAGGAAAGTTAGGCTTCAGACCTAGCAAGAGTGAGAAGTTGCTCTGTCTACTCAGATGAGGCACACACGAGGGTGACTTCTGAAAGAGCAGAGAATCGTGTCATGGTGAGTTCAGTTGGAGATGAGTGGGCTGTGAGACTGGCTTTGAAGACATCTATCTGGAGAGGAGCTGGACTGGACAAAAGAGCACGTGAAAAGTGACCCACAGAAGTACTAGATGTAAAAATAAAACAAAACAAAACCAAGGGAAAACAGGCCACAGCTCACAGAACTACAGAAAGAACTTTGAACCAAAGAAGGGACATCCCTAGAATAGGAAAGAGGCAAGTGAAGAGGAAGTAGAGAACTAAACACGAGAGCCGAAGGAGAGTGCAGACAGTTCCACAAACTTGTCTCTAGGAGTTGTCTTTACCAAGACAAGTGTGAGACAGACTCCTCAAGGACTGGAGGACAACATAACCACAGGGAGACCCAGTGACAACAGAACCAAGAGGAGATACAGGCAACACTTGAGTGCACAGCATCAGGACCAGATAGCAAGGATGGGAATTTCTCAGACTGAAGCGTATTGGTCTCTGTTCATTTTTCTCCAGCCATACTTAGAAGTACAGGAAGGTGGGCCTACAACTGAGTTTAAAATTGAATTTCGCTGGTGGACTTGAGGAAATGGGAGTGAGGAGTGAGCAGCAAGGAGGTCAGATATTGGAGAGCTGATGGTGCAGAAAGCGGGAGGAAAGGACCACGGACAGAAGTAAAAGAACAGGGAGCTCAGGGAGAGTGAAGATCAGAGCAGGTGAGCTCACAGCAGCTCATGAACGTGTCAAAAGAGGTTGGCTTTCCGCTAGGAGCGTGGGTGGGATGGAGGTGTAGACATGGAAATGTGTAAGGAAACAAACTCCAACATCATTGGAGTGAGCAAAATCATGGTTGTGTGACAAGACCTTCCTTGGAGAGGCACAACACTGATGCCTGTTCACTCCAGAGAGGAAGCCCAAGGCAGACCAAACGTCACTTACAGGAGCATAAATGACCCAGAGACAGCTGCATCACCAAAGTCCACCCTGGCTTGGGGGACTGCTCACAAAAGCTTCAAGTCTGGAGCTCACTGCAGAGCCTGCAGGGCTTGACTGTTTCTGTTTCCTCCAGGTAACTCCACTGGACTCAGAGTCTTTCTACACCCGGCTTGTCTGTGAGGGACTTTCTTGGTCTTTATTATTTACTCTTGGGTGGGAGAGGGGCCTGGTGACTGCGGTCCTTTTTCGGGACTTCCTGAAGCTATTTTTGAGTTGTTTGCCTTCTGCGTTAAGCCCCGCAGAATGGAATGCTTCAATCTCTAGGGAACATGCCAAGGAGACGCTAGGACTTTGTCTGGGGGTGTGAATCATGACTGGTGAGACCTCAGATAGCAACAGGCGTAGGACTAGAAAGAGAGATGCAGGAAGTGCTAAAGTATAAACGAGCATGAGCACTGACTGGGACGTTTACGTGAGAACACAACACATGACAACGCTGTAAAAGAGCCACGAGGCTCAGAGGAAGAGAGGGAAGACTAGCACTTCCGTGTCTTGGCGTGGCACATGAGGTGTTTGGCCCTCCCAGCTTGGTGAGAAAAAGGTCATCACCAGCATAAGACAGCTGCTAGAGACGTCCGTTTCCGGTGAAGGCTGAGGCACGAGATAGTCTAGGCAGAATGTGAAGGTTCTGGAGAGGCAGATCAAATAAAACAGGCGTGGTTGGGGATAGAGGGACGAGTTCAGATGGGGGGAGGGGGGAGATAGGGTGAGGCAAAGGGACCGTCGGCGCATGGGAAGATCAGACTATGGAAACCGATACATGTGGCCTGTGTTGTAATCTCAAGCAGTCACTGCAAAGATGAGGCGGGCAAGCATGGTGGAACTCACTGATCTAATTATAAACACTCTATGTCTCAAGGACAGTAACAGACTCCTGCCTGGCCACCTTGGGTCTAGTGTGGTCTTCTAAATTCATTTTCTGTGAGATCACCTCCACTGTGTTATATAAAATGAAATTCCAAACCTGCTGTTCGTCCTCCCGCTTAAAACCCTCCATTGGCTCCATCAAATCTGAAATGCTAATTGCAAGCTTCTAAAAATAGCACAGTAAGCAAGTCTCTCCAATTATCTGGCTACCCTCCACCTTCCCACCTTTTCCTCCTGCTACAGCAAACTACATGATGCGAGCCCCAGTTCATACCATCTAAACCAGGGATCTCCAACCTTCCTGGTTCTGTAGCCCTTTAATACAGTGGTGCTGTTGCTACTTCAGAAGTGAAATTTTGCTGTGTTATTTTTTTAATATTTATTTATTTTGTATACAATATTCTGTCTGTGTGTATGCCTGCTGGCCAGAAGAGGGCACCAGACCTCATTACAGATGGTTGTGAGCCACCATGTGGTTGCTGGGAATTGAACTCAGGATCTTTGGAAAAGCAGGCAGTTAACCTCTGAGCCATCTCTCCAGAACTGAAATTTTGCTGTGTTATTAAATATACTGTAAATATCTGTGTTTTCAAGTGGTCTTAGGTGATACCCGTGGAAGGGTCACTTGACCACTAAAGAGATCCTGGACCCACAGATTAAGAATCACTGATTTAGCCTGGCCGTAGTGATGTGCGCCTTTGATCCCAGCACTCGGGAGACAGAGGCAGGTGGATCTCTGTGAATTCAAGGTCAGCCTGGTCTACAAGAGCTGGATCCAGAGTAGCTAGGACTCTTCAGGTTACACAGAGAAACCCTGTCTTGTGGGGGAGAGGGGGCAACAAACCAGAAAAAAGAAAAAGTTATCTAACTAGAGACAAGTGGGGACGACCATCCCAGGTAGAAGAAACCCTTTGAAAGGAGCTGGGAGTCTCCAGAAATGAGAGAAGATGCACTTGGCCAGACTCCGGCCACAGCTGCTTGACAAGGCAGGAGAAGCTGATGTCTTAGAGCTACAATCTTAACAAAGCAATGCCTCTTGAGTGTGTCAGAATGCCGAAGCTGTTCAATTTTCTCAAGTTTAATTTTATTCACCCTATCAAGCTAAATATTTTTATTAGCATACACTTGTCTGCTTCTGCTCTTAATAATCACTGTACACATGACCTTTTCTTCATCTTTCCATGTTTTGCAGGATCACATTTTTTTTTAGATGCTAAGAAGCAGATTGGGTAAAAGGTACTCCTCACAGCATAGAACTTGTAACAGGCACCTTGCAAAAAAAAAAAAAAAAAGTGTGTGAGTTTGTATGTTTTTCCAAAGATAATGAGCAGAAAGATTTAAAATCTGCTCAAATGTTTTCTGGCAAAATGTACTTGAATCGTGCCAAGAGGAATTGCATGTTGCATGCCTTCAATCTGTTGCTGAAATATTTGTAGATACAGGCAACATCTGTTCCACTGGACAGAGATCTACTGAGAGTGCTAATAACTTTGGAAAGCCTTGACTTTAAAACTTTATACTTGGGATTCAATATTTTTAAACAGATTCATGTTGAAGTTCTCTACCACATAAACCTTCAAAATTTTAAATCGCAGAAAATTATAAGAAAATATTTTTTCTAAGTAAAGCAAAGTCAAAAATGGAGGATTTTTTTTAAATGTGAATTTAGTCATGTGTTAAATATGCCTGGGGCAAATTATAGTAGCTTGGCTTAATTGTGTAATGCGTACAAGCAAGGAGGGGAGGAAAGGATGAGCGCGTTACCTGGAAGGAGATAAAGAGAGAGCCCAATTGGGGGCCACGGCAAACACTGTATAATCTTGTTAAGAGATGAACATGGGTAAAAGTAAAATCTCAGTAAGAAAACCTGGCAAAAAAAAAAAAAAAAAAGTATTGCAGATCAAAAGATAGTGGTTCAGCAGACATCCCAGAGCGTGTCCAGATGGCACCTGGTCTAAAAGTCTCTCACCGTAACTTTTGTTGTCACACAGTAATCAGGAAAAATGAACTTGAATAATGTTATTTCAAGCAAGCATAACTCCGAGTTAAACTCTACGCTAGTACTTTATTTATTTATTTTTTGTTTTGTTTTGTTTGTTTTTTGTTTTGTTTTTTGAGACAGGGTTTCTCTGTAGCTTTGGTGCCCGTTCCGGGGCTAGCTCTTGTAGATCAGGCCGGCCTCGAACTCACAGAGATCCGCCTGCCTCTGCCTCCCGAGTGCTGGGATTAAAGGCGTGCGCCACCACCGCCTGGCTACGCTAGTACTTTAAAAGGCCCACGCCTTTAATCCCAGCACTTGGGCGGCAGAGGCAGGCGGATCTCTGTGAGTTCGAGACCAGCCTGGTCTACAAGACCTAGTTCCAGGACAGGCTCCAAAACCACAGAGAAACCCTGTCTCGAAAAAACAAACAAACAAAAAAAAAGTCAAATGGACGCAAAGTCCCCTACGCAGCATCTCACTGCTAAGTAGGTGGCCCGATGGCCATTTCTCTGAGAGGCAGAAGGACAGCTTTTGGTTTGTCCTCAGTGTTACTGGGCAGGGGTTTCTAGTCTCAGGAAACTAGTGATGAAATCCACTCAAGTGGAACATAGCATTGTAAAAATGAAAAGAAAGCATGAAAGACATGACAGCCAGTCAACTAAAACAACTGTTCTGATCCAAGGTTGTTTCATTATGTAAAAAGAAATAAAGTAATTTTTTTGGATTTTTTGAGACAGGGTTTCTCATGAAGCCCTGGAACTGTAGGCCAGACTAGCCTCAAACTCCGAAATCCACCTGCCTCTGCTGGGATTCAAGGTGTGTGCCGCCACACCTAGCTTGAAATGGTGAGGGGAAATAAACTTCTTCAGAGTTAATGCATCATATGTGACTGAGTGCACACAACTCTAAATGCAGGCTGTGGCGATCAGGTTAGCCTTCACAGAACAGTCATCCCAATCACACTCTAATAACACTATCAAAAAATCATACGGCATTTAAAGGAAAGACAGGTACATAAAGAAACATCAAGGAAAATTTTTTTTAAAAACCATCAAGGTTAAAAAAAAATTTTTTAAAAATCAAGGTTTTCAGATGATTGTGAGAAATTGTCTCAAGCATGAAAAAAAAGATAAATTGTAGATATTGAAAATAAAAATACGTAGTGAATAATACTAAAAAAATCCAAAAAGGCTATGAAATAACTATATTTGAAAAGTAAACTAAAGTATTAATATGTTAAAGAAATAGCATATAGCAAAAGAGAAAACGGACGAGGAACAAAAACAAATCCGGAAGAGACGTCTTGAACTAATTGTTTCCGCAGTGGTTGATAGGAAGAAAGTCAAAAGGAAAGGAAGATCCTAGAGAAGATGCTCCAAGTGGTATCAGTCTTAAACTGACCATCCAAGACCAGTCCACAAGACAACTGGCCAGGCATGCCTGGGAATGAGCACACGTGTTGTCGGGGCTGCTCGTTCATTCCCGGCTGCTCAGCCCTCAAATAATCACACGGAAGCTATATTATTTGCAATACTGTTTGGCCAATAGCTTAAGCATATTTCTAGCTAACTCTTATATTTTAAACTAACCCATCTTCATTAATCTGCGCTTTTTAAGAATAGCATATTAAAGACCTTTTTCTCAGAATACAAGCCAAGCTCAATGCTACATAAGTTTAAGGATAATTTATTGCTTAAAAGATTAATGATCATTAGGTCACCTCAATAAATGTCAAAGTGCCTATGAACTCTCACCAACACCCCTGCCTACACCTGACCTGACCAAGGAGATTAGATATGCTATCTTGGGTAGGGGAAGTTCATGGGGCCTCAACCCTACACAAAGAACTACAGAGAACTAAGGAATGCCGAGGGCAGTAGAAATTATCTTCCCCAGATAAGAGCACACCCATTGCCCGTACGATATCCCAAGGTCAGCTCTGAAAACACGTACATTAAGTGGTCAGTAGCATAACTCTATGGAGAGAACATGTTGTGCCCATGTTGTAGAAATACACACAAAGTAAAAGAAGAAGAAAGCGGGAAAGAAGGCCCTGAATTTTAAAGAGAGTAGTGGCTGAAGGGTACATGGGAAGGTTCAGCTTGAAGAATGGAAAGGGGGAATTCTGTAATTATATTATAATCTCAAATAATTAAATAGTTTTTAAAGAAATGGCAGCTATTTATTTGGTACATCTAAAACAAAAGCAGAAAAAAAATTTCTATATGTTCTTGAAGAAGTCAAGCTAGTCAAACACCATCAATTATAAGTTGAAAAGTCATAAAATGTATATCATAAAATAAGATAATGAATTTGCTGTTATATATAAGGTGTGTACATGAAAAAAAATATTCCTGGGTATAAAACTATTGTGGTGCAAATATGAAATGTTCCCAATAAGCTCGTGCGTAGCAACACATGGACCCCAATCCATGATGCTGTTTGCAAGACTGTGGGATCTGTAGGAGGCAGAATCCTGCTGAAGGAAGTGCTTCTTTAAAAGTAGGCCTTAATGTTGGAAAGCACAGTCTCATTTCCTGTCTGCTGTGTGTTTTCTGACTACACATACAATGTGAGAAACAGCCCCTCACAGCTGCCATGATGCCTTGTCTGATGGACAGCATCCTCTCAACCGGATGCTTAGAGTGAACCCTTCGTTCACGTTGTTCATTATCAGGTATCTGGTTGTTCCAACTAGAAAAGTAACTGATAGACTACTCATGGTTTTAACACAGGCTGCCCATTGAATTACAGAATCTTTGTTCAAACCCACAGCAAGTGTCTTTCTCTCATCAGATGCTGTAGGAAGAATACACCTTTAAACACTTAGCGGGGGAGGGAAATGGGAGGCGGTGGCGGGGAGGAGGCAGAAATCCTCAATAAATAAATAAATTAAAAATAAATAAAAAATAAAATAAAAAATAAAAAAAATAAAATAGCTATCAAAAAAAAAAAAACACTTAGCGGATCACCAGGTCAAGCGAGATGCAAACTAAATGCTTTTAACATCGCCATATTCCAACAATTCAGCGTAACCTAAGATAGTATAACCTCAAATTGCAAGAGTAGTAAAAGCGCCAGCTAAAACATCAAGGAACTGGAGATGGATTGATTTTAAACAGAATTGGAACACACTCAAAACTAATGATTATTTTTGTGTCGTGCGGGAGAAACCAATGGACAAGAAACAGCAGGCTGTTAAAGACGTTTTAACAACCTATTTAGATCCAGCCAGTCTTCCAGAGAAAACCCGCATCATATTATAAAATACTGAACTGATCAAGTAACAGACCACTGGAATCCAGTCGCATGGTTCCAAGCCCCCACCACACATGGAGTAAGAGCGTTAATTCAGTCATGAAATTAACTAAGGTTGTCTCGTGAAGCTGAGCCAAAGTCACTTCATCTATACACTTAGATTTTAAATGCCAGATGCAGTAATATGCCCAAAAAACACCTGTCCCATGGAGTAGATCTTTACCCACAATCTTTATTAGAATTTTTTTAAGAAAGATTTTTTTTTTTACCCTTACTCCTTGGCTGAGGAAAAAAAGAAAGAAAGAAGGAAAGAAAGAAAGAAAGAAAGAAAGAAGGAAGGAAGGAAGGAAGGAAGGAAAGAAAGAAAGAAAGAAAGAAAGAAAGAAAGAAAGAAAGAAAGAAAGAAAGATAAATTTCATGTCTTCAGTGTTTCTGATGTACAAAGAATGGAAGGTATCTTTGGTGAGCTCTAGTATATTGCTTTCTCTTTACAGGACAGTTCTCAGCCATTTCGGTTACACTCGTTTTATAAGTGCTGTTACTAATTGAGAGTTGGCACTCCTCATTCTGCTAGGCTAACACCATCCCATGCAGGATAACTTCCTTTCAGAGTCCTTCGGTGACTTTTGGGCGCTGCTGAACTTCGCAATCAGTATGCCTTTGCAGTATATTAAATTGGGAGTTGAGGTGTCTCAGGTCTTGGCTCAGCATTCAAACCGCAATAACAAATTTGCCTCATAATCTTGACTCCAGTTTTCACATTTATGTTACTAGCTATCTGTCTCAGATTTTGCTGTTTTTCCCCTCCAACAGAGTGTGGCACCTACACATCTGGTCCCTGGTTAGCAATTGTGAACAATCTCCATCAAAAAATTAGATCATACAACAAGGCAAAATAAAATGCCAATGCCGGTATGGCTCCTATTACCACTGATATAAACAAAGGCAATACTTATCTTAATGCGTGGTCTACATTTTTCTTTTTGAAAATCATTTATATTGTCCACTAAGGCCAACAGAATCAGACAAGCGAGTTACGGATGAAAGCCATTTTATCCAGATGTTGCTTTGTGTGAGCTCCTGAGGAACTTTCCACCGGGGAGAATGGAAACACACAGCAATGTGCCTGTGTGTCTGTGAGACTGAAGCTATCTAGGATAAGGAGGAAAGAATGAATCTGTGCTTTTCTCCTCTAGTAAAAGACCAATAACCTGGAGATTCCTCTTTCTCTTTTTTGAAAATGCAGCCTAGTGCCTTAAGTGGTTTCTTTCTCGAGGCGAAATTGATTCCTGGACCGACATCCGCTCTGAATGTGGGCGGAGGTACAGTGGGACCAGCGGTGGTATCTTTCCACTTCTGTCATTTTGTACAGCAGCTGTAGCCAGAGAGCTATTTCCTACCAAAATTACCACTTGAGAGGCCTAGAAAACCAAATGTTGTCATTTGGTCTGTTTACAAAAGACAAAATAATCTTTCTACTGTAAATCAAGAGAAGAAAAGCGAGCAATGGAACTAATGGTATGTTTTATTGTGGGGACTATACAAAAGTCACTAAAAGTAGACACATAAAGTGTTTTTAAGGATGCAGTTACATTTGTCAAAACCTTTAAGATTCAAAATAAAGAATGATGTAAGAGAGTCAGAGAAAAATGTTAGAGGAAGATATGTTAAGACTATAAATACAAAGTTTTCCCCATCTCAATTGTTTAAAAGAGACTTTGTGTTTGTGCCAGCATAGATCATTATGGGCCTTGCATGAGTAGGGCAATCTGGAGAAGGCAAGAAGTCATTATTAGTATATGACTTAGCAGATTGTTTCTTTGGCTTTAACAATAGCAATTGTCCCTTAGTTTTCATTGATTTTGAATTCTCAGGAGTCAGGTTGGTGGATGTATACACCTGCAGATAAAAATTCAAAATTGTCCAACTTGAATTAAACAAGTATGCGCTACACAAACACAAGCAACAAAGATCGGGGTGTGCAATTTAACTACAAACACCTGCTATCTTTTCAGAAGTGTTTCCTCCTTTTCTCCTAATGGACATGTGAGGATTTGGTGGAGTTCATGAGTCAGATATGAACATGACTGACAGTAACCTCTCTCAGCATGTATGTTACAAAGACATACCAACAAGCAATAAGTTATTCCAGCTCACTGATGAGAACACGTACTACTTCAGACTGGCCTTTCCATCAATGCTAAGTATGATGATGGTGCTTTGTTAATCTACAAATGGCACTAATGTTTGATTTTATAGTATTTTATCAAATATCTTGATAATTTTGAACATTGCCTCTGACTTAGGACTCTAATTAACATATTAAAATGAATTCTTAATTGTCTCCTAATTATTTTACTCCACCTTCATTCCAATATTTCAAATTACTCCAGGTTTTCTGAATTTTAACTTTATAATCCTGAAACTTGTTTGCCTAAATACTAACAAGAGGAAAAATGGATTATTGTGTGGGCCAATTAATCTGACTCTCAACTATTTATACAGTTGTGGAATAGGAAATTTGCTTAGAACATTGAATTTTATGATAAAAGATAGTGTGGTAAACTTTTATGGATTTATTTCATGTTTTCAGGGACTTTTTACATGGTTAAATATGTGTCCTACTAGGAAAATGGATTAATCCTTAACCTAAGCCTAAAAGACATTAAGAACGATAATAGCATCTATAAAATAATCACTATAAATTTGCCAAAAAATTTGTCTGCTTCATTTCTAATGCCACTTGGGAAAAAAAGGAGTCAGTTGGATGACAATTTTAAAAGCTTGGGTGTTTAACAATGTACCACGAAGCTGTATTTTTCTCCTGTCACCCTCACAAATTCAATGTGATCCATGATATCCTCTGTCTGCAGAAGAGAAAAGAGAAAGCCAGTGGGGTCGTGCCTTTGCCTCACCATTGAGATATAAAACAGATTCAATCCTCACACTTCCCAGTTTGCTGATATTTCAGCTCTCAACCATTTATCCATTTATATATGACTTCCTACCTGAATTAACCCTTGTCTGCACAGAAAAGTATAAATCAAAATGAAAACAACCTTGGTTCTACACTTCAGATGACAGGCCAGAATCAAATGAACTATTAATTTTGTAGGGTTCATGATGATTTTACAAGCTGGAAAATATTCTAGTGCAAAGAAACTTAATTTTTAACAATTGAATATAAAAGTAGGGTGCTCTGTTTACATTTTTAAATATTTCTGGGGTATAGTTAATAATAAGTTTAAAATATAACACCCGTCTTAGATGACAATTGACACAGTAAACTCTTGCTATGTGAGTGCGCTAGTGGTGACTGCATTTGTGTACGGAGCAAAAGGAAAAGAGATCTTTATGTCAACTCTGAGAACTCGTGTGGATGCCAAAGTTTGCAGGGACCAAATACTTCTGTGTGTTGGGAACCCGTTCAGCTCTAAGTTAGCAGGGGAGACAGGGTAAGACCAAGAAAATGAATGCATATCCCATGAGAAAATGGTGTGAGCCCCAGAAAACATGTGAAAACAGGCACAGTAGCGCATGGCTGTAATCTCCCTGCTGGGGAGGCAGCATGCATAGGATCCTTCTGGCTCACTGGTCAATCAGTGTAGTCTAATTGTGTTCTCAAAGCCAGTGCAAGACCCTGTCTCAAAGGAGATTGATGGTATTCATGAGGCTGGCCTCTGGCCTCCACAGACACACACACACACACACACACACACACACACACACACACACGTTCATTGTTATGAGAAAAAGAGCTGTTACAGGGGTAAAGATTGAAGCTACAGTAATGTTTCCCTTTGTTCAGCACAGTTTGGTATATCAAAAGAATAAAAGCCGTCCATGTACCAAAAGGGATGCTCATCTTGAAAATGATGTATTTACTAAATAAAACCTTCTAATGAAGGTATGGTTTTACATTATGTCACACTTCTATCATTAGCTTGTATGTAGAAAGTCAACTTACAGAGTTTGAAACCATAATTTAGATCATGTTTGAACATTATCCACAAAATAACAAAGAGTCTCAAGCCAGTAGGCAAACATATCTTAAATAACTTTAGGATTACAGATGTATTTCTATTCCCGACCATGCTTGTGAATACTCATTTCAACTTTCTTTGAATTATCTGAGCAAAAAAAAAGAAATGAGAATAAGGAAGATATAATGTTGGCTTTTAAAGGAAAGCTCCCTCTCTCATTCTCTTACCCCAACTTTCACAAAATGTGGGCTAAGAGTCACAAGGGGACTTGATACCAACGGAGAACCCCAGACTCCCTTCGAGACCTTGTAGCTGGGGTCTCCTGGGATGGAGGATGGAATCTTCATCTTAACAGCCTTCCGAAGTTACTTGTCCGCACATAACAGAGAGGAACCTCTCGCTGTGCCCTGCAGTGGGTGCCTCCAGCGAGCTTTAAGTCCTGTGGCATTAAAATTACCAATTAACATAATTTGTTTATGAAGTCCTGATGAATAGTTCTGTGTTTAAGGTTCCGTGGGTCATAGATAACACATGTTATCTTTGCATGTTTTCATTTCCTATAGATAATTTATCAAAAGTGGATCTGCTTTGGATTCACATTTGAAAATAAATTACTTTGCCATTTAAAAACATTTCCCTTCTGTTTTCAGCGATTAATATTTCTTATGACCAGAGGAAAGTACACAGAGCATCAAAAAAGACATCAGCAGTGGAATTATGTTGAAATGGTATGAAAATTGGAGTGTATTTTGCCTAATCGAATTCTTTCAAAACCTGCTACTCCATTTTATTAAGTCACACACCCTGGAGTCGTAATTATATCTTACTGCTGATAGAATTCTGATTTAAAAAACTCTGCTTAAATAGAAGTATAGGACTTTGGGGAAATTTCTGATACAGGAAAGGTATGACTAAAAAGAGAAAATGGAAAATACGTTAGAAATTTTCTAACATATTACTAAATATAATAAAAGTAAGTGATTTGTATATAATATCCAACCCTTTATTCTCTCTGAAAAACAAACTTTCTAATAATTTTTTTTTACCAATAGCTTCATCCCCAACTGAATTCTAACGACTTTCTTTTCATGCTCTAAGCTCTCATAGTTCATTAAATGATATCATATTGTTTTAATTTTTGCATGTTCACATTAACAGGATATTCTAGGACATGGCTGCTTTCTTGCTTTACTTTTTGAGAAATATTTTGTTCATTACTTTTGGATTATGAGTTCCCTTGTGTTGTAGGAAGGCTGCTTGTTTGTTTCCTGGCTGCCCAGCAGCTCAGACCTGAAATAACCACATAGAATCCCTATTATTTACAATACTATTTGGCAAGTAGCTTAAGTGTATTTCTGGCTAACTCATATCTTAATTTAATCCATCTCCATTAATCTGTATCACTGTGAGACTGTGGCTTACTGGGTAAAGTTTCGGCATCTATCTCTGGCGAAGCTACATGGCTTCTCCTCACTCTGCCTTCTTTCTCCCAGCATTCGGCTTAGTTTTCCCTGCCTAGCTATACTCTTCATTATCACAGGCCCAAAACAGCTTTTTTACTAACCAATGGTATTTACAGCATACAGAGGGGAATCTCATATCAACCATGTAGATTTCAAAATCAGTTTCTCTTATTTCATGCAAACGTACTATTGATATTTTTATTTGCATTGTATTATACTTGGAGGTCAATACAGAGAAAAACAGATGGCTATCTTGTTTTGAGTCTCTTATTCATAACCAAGGCAAATTCTCACATTTTATGTTCTTCAAATACATTTTGTAAATTCTTTCATAAAATTCTTATACAATTTTTTTAAAGTTTATTTCATGTGTTCCTGGTGCTGTCTGCTAGCTATAAATTTCGTATTTAGTTATTGCTGATGCATAGAATTATTTTCATATTTTTTTGTACTTAGGAATACTTTTATACTCTCTTGTTTATCTGCAGGCTTCTTTAACTTAATGGATATCCTATCAGCTACAAATCAAAATTAGTTTGTTTCTTCTTTTCTTTTCTTGATGCTGTTTTTAAATTGTTCCTGGTTTTGATGCACCAACCTGGTTCTGCAGTAAAAAGCTAAATAATAGACTGACAATATGCATTTTTGTGCTAACTTCAATCAAAACGTCTCTAAATCATCTTCCGCTAAATTTATAATAAATTTACTTTAGTTTATTTAGATAAGATTCTAATTAATTTATGTTACATATTTGTATAACATTTTGATAACTGTCCCTTATCGAGGTCAACTGACTTACAGGGATTTATATTGTTATTCATAAATACATTAAATAACAATAACTGTCTCTTGGAGACAAGTGAAATACTGTATTAATGTTTTCCTCTTATGATTCTCTGATGTCCATCTGTCAATTAGGCTCCCACAGGAACACTCTTTGTTGTCAGGTATCCTGGAAGAAATGATCTAGCATTTCCTTAGGGTTTTCACCATGATCATCTTGCTCTAGCCTTCTCTCTGATGCTGCTAGAATTGTCTCCTCCCAAATCAGGGCAGGTTAGTGGGGTCCAAACCCGAAATTCCAAACAGAGGCCCTCTTACCCGTTATCAACTGCCATCCATTGACTCAGCAGACGAGAGCAACTTCCATACCACTTTCCCAGCTACCTCCTAACTGACAAAACATTTATTTCAGAACCCACTGCCTAGATACACCCGCTGCCTGGTGTGCTTTCTACGTAAGTCTGTGGTTTGATGATTTCTTTTAGGGCTCCATTTAAACATCAGTTCATGAGTGAAGCTCTCTCCAGCTACTCTATATAAAACAGCCGCGCTCATCTCGATACTGCTTGACTTTTTTATCCCGCTTATTACATGTCTTACATTGTGTCCTTATTTGTTCATCTGCCATTGATCCTTAAATAATCAAAATGTGAGTTCTGTCCATGCCCTCCCGAACACACTGTGTCCTTATCCAGGTTCATGTCTGGACTACGGCAGTACAGAGACATGAGAGACAGCATGACATTAGGTGCCAGACTACTGATCCTCTGCCCACTTGGCATGTAATTATTCCCTACAACAAGCTTGGTTCTAGCCCACATGTTTCAGTGGCATATGAGACTGGATTCCTAAAGGAACCATGCCTCCTCTTCCGGTCAAAGCCAGCTGCACACTCCCACCAAGGACCACGTTGTAAAACACTTCTGAGCACAGTTTGCAGGCAAAGGAGTCCCTTCCTGAACCTTTCCTCTGCGGCAGTGTTTTATTTCTAGCTGGTGTACTATAAAGATCTTCCACACAGAATTCTTGCCCTTTTCCTCGACTGTGAGATCAAATACACTCCATCTGGCCTCTTCCCCATTCCTAGACACTTGGTTTGGTTTCCTCCCACCTTGTCATGGAGCCTCGGTGCCCACTCACTTTTATTGTAGGGTTCCTCTTCACTTCTGATCCCTTAAGATTTTTCTCCTAGCTTTCTGATTGGCTGTTCACTCCAAGCACCTGTTAGCCTTTAGACAAAAATGCCCGTACTGTGATTATAATACTTATCACCTTAGTGGTCTTAAAATTTGTTCGCAGGATTGCAATGCCCTTACATCTCCGGGAAACGGTGGTGATAACTGTACATTCCAGGTAGTTAATAACCATATGTGTTCACTTTGGTGGCAATGCACCCTTGGTACTCTAGTGAGAGATAAAACCTTGGTTCGCTCTCAATTGATTTTTCACCTCATTGTCCTTATGAATATTCTTTTAATGCCCCATTTCTGAATCTTGCGATACTATTTTATGACTGTTTTGTGAATCATTGGTATTTCATCGCACTGTGATTGTCAATTATTGTTCCAAAGATTTCAAAGGTGACATATTCATGCCGGAGAAGTAGGCATGGGTTATGTGACTGCATCTCAGGGTGCCAATAAAATAATGCTCAAAAAGGCTCTCACTAAATCATCCTTGCTCGAACCTCTTAACAGGAGCCAAGATAAAAACACCCAGAGGAGGAAAAGATGCACAGGAGAGCCACAGCTCAGAGACAGGATGTGTTTAAAATCAGATGGCTGTTACAAAGCTCAATAGAAACTGACAGAAAGTGTGTTTCTGCCACTTGCCATGCAAGTCCTACAATGCTATGCTAAGTCGTTTCTTGGGAACTTAAAAACACCCTCTTTCAGTAAATATTTGACTGAATGCTAGTTTGTCAGAATAATTTAACCATCTTTCCTTGAAAAGTGTTGTAGGAGGCTGCTTGTACGTTTCCCAGCTGCCCAGACTCCCAAAATAACCATACAGAAACTATATTATTTGGAATACTGTTTGGCCAATAGTTTAAGCTTATTTCTGGCTAACTCATAACTTAAATTAACCCATCTCCATTAGTCTGTGTATTACCATGAGGCTGTGGTTTACTGGCTAAAGTCCCGGCATCTGTCTCTGGTAAAGTACTTGCTGTACAATCACTAGGGCCAGTGATTAAGCTTAACAGTGCATAACTGTGGTCCCAGCACTGGAGAAGCAGGGAGATCCCTGGGGCTGGGTGTGTCTGGTTGATGGATGAGTGAGTCTAGGTTCATTGCTGAGCCCTGGGTGCTATTGAGAGATAACATGCTGCTTACTTCCCTCAGGCAAACACCCTCTGACCAACCATAGGCCATGCCTGCCAGAAGACCAGGTGAACTGGCCTCCTGTGGACCTCCTCCACTCTCTTGGTGCTTCCAACACTATCTCCAATCCCCCTTCCCTCCTCATCTCCATACATTAGGCTTTACCTCCAATTAAGTCTCCCTGCTAGACCAGAGGACACCTGCTGCCACCAGAACTCTATGCAGGCTGCTGGTCTGCAGACTACCTCTACTCTCTTGGCAACTATACACCCTCAACACCATGCCCAGACCACCCCCATCCTACCCCTCTACCCCCTGTCTCAGTCTTCAACTAGAGCAGAGACTTTCTCCTAGATCAGAGGCCTTGCAGGCCACCAGAAGCCAAGCCTACAACTAGGTGGAGACCCCTGCTCAGACACAGGATACAAGAACAGAGAGAAAAAAGAAACCAAGAAGCGAAATATCCATCCAAAAATGACAAACCCTGAAATTGGCACCTAGACCTAAAATCACCCCAAAATCAGATGTCTAGAACCAGCATAAGAACGCAATCAAGAAGAGACAGAGCAATATGTTACCGGCAGAGCCCAGCTATCCTAATTCAGCAAGCCTTGAATATTTCAGCACACCTGAAGCACAAGAAAGACCTTAAAACCAACTTTGTGAATATGATAGATGTCCTTAAAAAGAAGTAAATAAATCCCTTAAATAAATAAGGGAAAGACAAAAATTGGAGGAAATGAGTAAAAATACCTTAAAGAAAGTCAAGAAAAAACAAACAGCAAAGGAAAATAATAAAAGTCTTCAAGACCTGAAAATGGAAGACAAGCAATAAAGAAAATGAATGGAAGAAATTCTAGAAATAGAAAATCTATGTAAGCAAAAAAGAACTATAAATATAAGTATCACCAACAGAATATAAGAGATGGAAGAGAGAATCTCAGACATTTGAGATAGGATAAAAGAAATGGATACATCAGTACAAGAAAATGATAAATCTAAAAAAGTTCAGGCACAAAACATTCAGGAAATCTAGACACTATGAAAAAAACAAACCTAAGAATATTGGGAATTGAAGAAAAATCCCAGCTCAAAAACCCAGAGAATATTTTCAAGAAAAAAATATAGAAGAATGTTTTCCTAACTTAAGAATGAAATTCCAATAATATTATAAGAAGTATATGGATCACGAACTATATTGGACCAGTAAAGAAAGCCCCTTCACCACATGATAATCAAAACACTAAAACAAAGAACAAAGAAAGAATGTTAAAAATTATAAGGGAAAAAGAGCAAGTAACTTATGAAGGGAGAACCTATTAGAATTATATGACTTCTCCATGGAGACTCTAAAAGCCAGAATGGCCTGGATGTCCTGTAGACTCTATGAGATCACAAATGCCAACCAAGACTACTATACCAGCAAAACTTTCAATCATCATAAATAAAGAAAACAAGATATTACACAATAAAGTCAAATTTAGACAATATCTAGAAATTGATATTGATACTAGAAAGAAAACTCCTATTCAAGGAGTTAACTCTACTCATGAAAATACAGACAATAAATATTCTCACACCAGCAAAGTCCTAAGAAGGGAAATAATCCCCCCTCACACACACAAATCACTACCACCACTAACAACAATAACAACAAAATAAGAGGCATTAACAATCATTGATATTTCTCAAAATCAATGGACTCAATTTTTCTATAAGAAGACATGTGCCAGCAGAACAGATGCAAAAACAGGATTCATCCTTCTGCTGCATACAAGAAATCCATTTCAATATCAAAGATAGACATTACCTCAGAATAAAGGATTGAAAAAGGATTTTTCCAAGCAAATGGGCCTAAGAAGCCAACTGGTGTAGAAATTATAATATCTAACAAAACAGACTTCAAACCAAAATTAATCAAAAGAGATGGACAAGGATACTTTATACTCATTAAAGAAAAAAATCACCAAGATGGCATTTCAGTTCTTAACGTCTGTGCCCTGAATGCAAAGTCACCCATGTTTGTAGAAGAAACATTATTAAAGTTTAAATCACACGTTGACCCTCACACATTGGCACATATGGAAGTGTGAAACTTCAATGTCCTACTCTCAACAAAGGACAAGTCACCCAGACAAAAACTAAACAGAGAAATAATAACAGACATTAGGAACCGATGGCCCTAACAGATATCTACAGGACATTTCACCCAAATGCTAAAGAATATACCTTCTTCTCAGCAATTAAATCAATAATAAATCAAACTAGAAACAATTCAGGTACCTATGAGTAAGTTGTGGTGTCCTTAAGCTTTTCCAAAAATTATCAAAGGGAAGTTTAAATTACTGTCACATACAACAGTTAGAATCCATCTCAAGAGAAACCTGATAGAAGAAGATGAACAGCTAATAATGATTTTAAAATGTATGTATGTGTTTATACACATATTATATATTTGTGTATACATTGTATTATGTTCACATATATGTTATGTACATTATATGTTTATATATATACACATTCGGTGTGTATTCATGAATACATTATGTATGTTGTATGTATTATATGTTTATATACATTATGTGTGGTTTTATATATGCATTATGTGTGTGCATTATAGATATTAAATATGTGCTTATATTTATATTATATATGTGTGTTTATGTGTATATTAAATGTGTGTTTAGATATTCATCATATGTGTATGTTTAGATGTACATTATCTGTATATATAATATGAGTGTTATGATACCTTTAATGGCATACTTTAAGATGTATGCCTTTTGCTTTACGTAAATGACTTTTCAGTAAAGTTGATTTTAAAAATAAAATGGAATATTTGAGAGAGAAAGCAACGCATGAAAATCCATGTATCTTCAGCAATAGCATGAGCAGGAAAGGAAATGCCCTGTGGAAATAGCCAATTCATCTAGCATTTTACGAAGAGAAATTGAGATTCATGCTGTTCATGGGCACCATTATGGATCAAACACATGCGCCATATAAACCTGAGGTAGCGGTTTACAAAAGTAAGCAATCCTAAGATGATAGGCAATTAGCAGTTAACATAAAATATAATTGCTGTTGCCATATTTGCCGTCACATGAAATCGTAGTATGATGGGACTAATTGAAAAGTGTAAAAAAATAATCTGTCATGTAAACTCTATTTAAAGACAATTCTCCATTTGGAAGAGTTACTAGCAAAATTAAACAAAACTACAAATAGAGTCCTACCAGTCTTGGAGACACGCACTGATCACCACGCTACTGTGATGGCCAAAGGTTTCACTTAGCATTCAGGTTCTGCTAATGCTGTCCTATCCAGAGAGAAGCCATAGAGCAACACTAAGGATACTGACTAGAGGGGCCACCTGAAGCACCTGATAGCCACATAGGATGCTAGGAGCTTTGTACGGAACAATTTGCAAGCTTACTTTTAGCAGGCAATGCTACACAGACTCTCTACACCTCGAAAGAACAGTTTCAGTGGCTCCCTGATTAGCCTAGTCTCTGTACACCATCAAGGTATTACCCCAGCACAGCACTTCTCAACCTGAGGGTCGTGACCCCTGTGGTGGAATGACCCTGTCACAGGGGTATCACCTAAGACCATCGGGGTGTATTTACATTTACATTAAGATTCATAACAGTTACAAATTACAGTTATGAAGTGACAACAAAAATAAAATTAATTTTATGGCTGGTGGTAGCCGAAACATGAAAAAAAAATTTTACTAAGGGTCACAGCATTAGGAAGGTTGACAACCACCACTCTAGAACACAGATGTGATTGTGATAGCTTCAGCTAACTTATCCACTGAACAAAACAGAGTCTCAAACTTTGTCAAAACTTTATAGCCCCAGCCTTTCTTCTTCCGTTTCTCACCCCAGCACTTCCAATAAATTTTCCAGCCATTCTGAGTTCCTGATCATGTGTTGGTTGTGTCCCATCCACCCGTATACCACTTCCCATTCCTGAACTCATGAAATGCCTAGACAATGCCTACTCATATACCAGATCAGAGGTCGCCAAGACAGCATTCTACTATAGGGAAAAGAAGCCGTCCTTCCTCTCGAGTGCTACTTCAGTTTGTGGGCTATCCAGCAGCATATGCACCAACTTCATCAGGTCTGACTCAAACATAAGGTTTTGCTCAGCAAGGGTCAATGAGTATACCTAATCTATCATTAACCTTTCCCCATCGTTATGTGCAATACTTTAAACTCAGGAGCCACTCCATAAATATTTGCTAAAGAATGAATGCCTAATCAGATAGCAACCCTTCCTCCTGAGGGGTAAGAAGAATGTGGAGTCGCAACTCTTTATTTACTAAAGACTTCTTTTTTAAGCCCCAGAAAGTAGAAACAGCCTCCCTCTGGCTTCTGTACCTTCTGTGAGTTTTTAGGGACCGTGATCTCACATTTTAGAAAAAGCAGCCAGGTCGCCCCTAAGGCTGCAACACCTGGTACCTATCTAAGTCATCTCATAACACAAAAATGACAAGAGATACTTCTTAAATAAAATGATCAGGAAAAGTAATTCAGGAGGATACTTAGCTAATGTCCAAGCAGGCAGTTTCTTACTTGGTCATAGGTGCTTTGGATACTGAAAGTTATGCAAGGAAGTTGGGGTGCTGATAAGGAAACAGACCAGGAGGCCATTTCTGTACATCTCTAACATCCAGACAAACACATGCACACACACACACATGCACACATACACACTCACACAGCAGCAGCAGATTTGAAACTGCTTAATTTAAAAAATCAATGTAAGCAGAGCTTGACGCTACTCAGAAATCTGGGCTCTGCACACAGCAAACGTACAGCTAAGGACAGCACAGAGGCCTGTCCCGTTCAGAGAAAAGAAACACCACAGTTCTACCCATCCCGGCTTCCCTGCTGTGCCAAAGCAGCTTCAAACACGAAGAGAGCTGCACCCAGGACACAGAGCTTCCTTCCCCGCAGCCTGACATTGCTTCACTTCTGACTTGGGAGCATATCCAAGGCCTGGAGCATCAGGATGTTCTGTACGTGAGTTAAAAATGAAACGCTTTGATTATAAAACTGGAAGAATGGCTGGGGGAGAGCCCTATCCTCATTGGCACCTCTATAAATGCACGAGAGACTGCACCGCACTGCACCGAGTAATTATTATTAAGCATTTGTATAGAACTTTATATTTACAAAGTGCTTTGGGGCCCTTTGTATTATTATTCCTCACAGCGGCCTTATGAGGTAGGTTGGTATTGTTAAATCTATTTTGCCTCCCTGCAGGACGTCTCTCTTTCAAGTGCTTTGAAATAAACCTTGAAGAATCAAAACCCTTCAGTGTCTGGAAGAACAAGGTGGGAAAAAAAAAACCCATGGTGAAAGTTTGTGCTAAAAAAGAAATCCCCAAGGGAGCCTGTGTGCTGGAGAAGGGGATCAGAGCTCACATAAAGGGAGCTAGAATTGCACCAATACGACTGGAAAACAGCGGGGAGCCTGACCGGAGTGCGATTCGTGGAGCGGGGTGGATATGCGGGCTGTCTTCCTCCCGGTGCCCTTGCAGACCGATAAGCCGCCAATAAGTCCAGAGGTTTCCACGCGGTACATATCGGGAAGGTGAGTGCCGTTCGGTTCTCATGTCTGGTTCTCATGGCCCCACCTGTAACCATAATTGACACGCAGAGAAAGAAAACACAGCGCAGTTACTTTGGGGTTCCATTATACACCCAAGTTTTAATAGTACGCAGGAGGAAATTTAAAACTTACCCAGAGTTTTCAGAAGACAAAATGTGCCTTTGTTTTCTGCGGTGAAAGTGATTTTCATAGCTGGATGAGGCAGTTTCATCTGTAACTCCGGCGCTCAGGAGGCTGAGCAAGAGAATGGCTATCAGTCCTATTATATCGTGAGTACCAAGCAAGCCCGGGCTTCATAAAAAAAGAACCCAAGTAATTTATATTTACACGGGAAAAATGAAGAATAAGAAGTCTGAAAATTTGGAGAATTTTATCCATATTCCCCATACCTCAAGCAATCACTATTAAAAACCTTGTGTTTCACTCACATCATGCCAAAGATACTGACATTATTCTAAATATATATTATAATTCTTCATTTCCTTGTATTAAATATTTGAACTTAAGTATTTCTCTATATTTTATATAAAACTTTTGTGACTACAGTCCTTCTAAGTTTGGAAACTTTTATCAAGTTCTGCAAATCCTAAAGATTTTGAACATCCGGCAGCCTCCTTAGAAGTGACTCAAACCTGTCACGACCTGCATGATGGGCATCATCAGTCTCAAGGTTCAATCACACATGTGTCTCTTGGTGGCTCCTAAATAACGTGGACCTGCCCCCTTCTGAGCTGCAAACTTGTGCAACCAACTTCTCCCCCAGGCTCTTACCTGGGTGTTAGCCGGGCTTGTTTACCTAAAAAGGCCCAAGCTCCACCTGTTTCACTCAGGCTCTTCCCAAGGAAGCCACCCGAGAAGGCCTATCCCACCTGTGTTAGTAGAATCTCACTCAGGGCTTCAGTTGCTCAAGCCAAAACTAACCATCCCTCTGTATCTCCCCATTTTGTCTCATCTTGCATACATTTATTGACATGCGTTCATGGCTCTGTCTTCAAAGGCTAACCTCAGCCCAGAATCTCTCCTGATTTCACTGTGTTTCCTGTCAGCAGTGTCCCTCTGGATTCATTCCTTAACCCTCTATCTTTTCTCCTCCTCTGCCCTTGATCTTTTCACTCCATCCTCTTTCTAGCAGAAGCATGATGCTGTTCAAACATGTAAGACTACACCCTGCCCATTCTCAATTTGTGGTAAAGCTTCTGGTTTTTTTTACCCCTCCAATTGGCTCTGTTCTGCAAGCCAGTTCCCAAGTAACCACGCAGAGACTTATGATTAATTATAAATGCTCAGCCTATAACTTAGCCTTGTTATTTATTAGCCCTTTCAACTTGAGTTAACCGTATTTCTTATCTACGCTCTACCGCGCAGCACCTTTGTACAGCATGGCGTATTCATCTCCAGCTTCTGCATCTGACTGGTGACTCTCCGTGACTCCGCCCTTCTTCCTCTCAGCATCCTCTCGGTCTGGCTCTCCCACCTAACCTCTCTCTGCTTACCTCTTGAACAGTTGGCTCTTTATTAGAACAATGAGAGTAACACTCACAGTGTACAAAAGGATTGTTCCACAGCAACAAACCTTCAATCTGCTTCCCTCTTCATCCGTATTCTTGATCCCTCAGGATCGTCTCTAGATGCTCTCCGGGTAAGCCCTGGTCTATAGCAGGATTTGACTCACCTTGTAATTACAGAGTCTTCCGGTTTTAGGGTTTTGGAGTCTTGTCTCTCTGTCCACACTGCCTTCTCCCAAGGGTTCTCTTCAGAACTATGTCCTTTAATATCTGTCAGCTACTCTCAGTACTAAATCATGTGTGTTCCTTCCCTGATTTTTTATTTTCTAATATTGTAACTTCAGATTAAGTCTCTGTAGATGCTTCTTAGTAATTCTGTTTATTAAATATCTTCCCCCAATAAAATGACAGTATATGAAAAGAAGATAATGATAGAGAATGACAAGAATATGCAGGCGTGGGTTTGTGCCTGTTTTATTTGTTCCTGTGCATGTTTCCAGAATCTAAAACTGTGTGTAATATACAATATATGCCAAATAATTGCTTGTTGTATGAACAAACCTTCTGGGCAGGTGATGCCCAGATGGACACAGCTAATTAGGAAACAAGTACATAGAGCTGGTTAAAGGTGTTCAGGAGACAAAATGAAGCATCCTAAAGAGTAGTGACATTTTCCAGAATGCAGTGTGGACAAGAATATGAGAACTCTTTATCCCAGAAGTCAGCGATACTCAAGGTTGTTCTGTAATTTACCCTTGTTCCTTTCTACTTTGGGGGGAGAATTGCAGTCTAGATTTTATTACTAGGACCCATCTTGCGCTGCCCATAGGAAGGTGGGAAGTTGTCCACACTAAACTTTACCCACGTAAATGTACACTAACTCAGGGAATGGATAGACAAGGGATGAAAGCATCAAGTTCACACACTATTCTATTTTATTTTAAGTATGCTGCTAGAGTTTGCAAAATATAATCCCTTTCTTTTGTTTATGTTCCAGTGTGCAATTGTAGGAAGTTTTAATAAGAATCAAATAACTAAAACCAAATTTTATATATCGCTTCATTGAATATTGCTGAGAATAATAAAACGGAACTGATTTAGCCAATAATAAATCAATTTAATGTCCAAAGTCAACAAAGAGAAAATCAAAACTTAACCTCTACAAAGTAACTGTTAAGGTGAGATTAATTAATCAAAAATAAGTTGTCAGAACAAAGCCATTTAATACTCATTTTCTCACACCGAGTGGAGAAAAGACTCCATGTTTCTGTGACTATGTGTGCATGGAGGTGGGTGGGTATTGGAAGAGGGAGGGAGGGAAGGAGGAAGAAAGAATACCAGACATTTTATTGAGGTCATGGCTAACTCGTTAAGAAGTGGACAGAAACTGGTCAGTGGGAGTTGAGATTTTGCTTTTATTTGCTGGCATTGCTTCAACACAGGGACAATGTCTCTCTTTGCTTGAAGGCACCAGCAGAGAGTTTGGTGATTACTCTTGTATGTTGGACCATATATTGCTCAGAATATGGCATGTATTAGGCTACCTTTTCAGATGTAGTTCTATAATTTTTCCATACAATACATGAAAGCTATCAAGTAGCTGAGTTTTTACATTGATGAATTATCTATATGTCACTTCAAAACCCATCTCCCTAAAAATAGGCTATATATAATTTCCCCAGAGAGTAGTGCAACTTACAGCTTTTAAAATGTCACTCTCTGTTCATCATGTGAGACTCTCTCCTGATTTTCACCTGAGGCTTTTACATTGCTAATTGCCAAGGAAAAGTATTACAAAGGTAAGTTTCTGACGTTGAGAATGCTATGATGTTCTGGGAGTTGATAAAATGGATGGTAACTAAGTACAGTTATGAAAATAAAACTTGTAAAAATAATGCTGTCTTTCTTTAATCAATAGTTTACTTGACTGTATTATACAAATGATGTGCAAGTCAACATTTAATCTTCTAGGTACTACCCCTGTCTGTGAATCTTAACTGCCTTTTTTTTTTAAGTTCGGAAAAGCAATGAAGTGTTCATCTATTTCAACATGGCGTAAATTCTATGTTTATTTCAGACCTTCTCACAACAGAGTGGCTCTCTACTAAGCTCTTCGTCATACCCCTAAAGCTCTATTGCTCTGAAAGACCTAAATGTTGACAAAAAGTCCTATAATTATGAGATAATTTATTTAACATGAGTTTTAGTTAAATTACATCCATGCAAATTTCATCCAAAATTGTTTTACAATTCATGCAAAAATAGTTTATACCACTTCAACTTAACAAGGTCTCTCACTTCCCCCTCGTGTTATATTCCATCACTGAGCAAAACTGGGAAAGACCTCAAGCAGGACACTGGAGGTAGGAACTGAAGGAGAAACCAGGGAGGAAACTGCTTACTGGCTGGCTCCCTCTGACTGAGCCTTTCTTATTCAGCCCATGTCTTTTTGCCCAGCAGTGAAACCACCCACATGAAATAGCAATTAAATAAATTCTACATTAATTAGTAATTTTTAAACATCTCACAGACTTGGCCACAGAGAATTCTGATCTGGGTAGTTAGTCAATAAAGTTCCCTCTTCCAAGGCGACTGTGGGCTGTGTCAAGTTGAGACAAAGGTAACTATAATAGGAACTCTATTTTGTAGTGTGGTCTCTCTTTTTTTTTCTTTTCCTATGCTGCCTGGAAGCTACCAAAACTCTATCTCAGACATTCGTGTTTTTTAGTAAATAGCGTTGTAACAGAAGTGTTTTCATGGTGGAAATAGTTTGTAGATATAATAATTTATGCAGTAATGCTATTAATTTTGGGATCTTGTGTGCTTAACTGCTCTTAATTTTATTTCCTCTCATTTACAGTTGAACACACACCAATGATCCTACCACAATTTAACTCCATTTGAGTTCCCTGAATATCCCCCATGGTGGTTTGAAAAAGAATAGCCCTCCATAGCAACTCATGTGTCTGTATTTGAGGGCTTAGCTCATAGGGAGTAGGCACTATGAGGAGGTATGCCCTTGTTGAGAGCATAAGAACCTGAGTTCAAGTCCATAGAACCCCCAGAAAATTCTTGTGTGATCTTGCACATAACTGTAATTCTAGGGCTGGGAAGAAGAATATGGAGGGGGAGTGGAGAAAGGAGGATCTCTGTGGTTTTCTGGCCACCAGGCTAGTTCTAGGTTTGCTCATTGAATATGGTGAGGAGTGAAAGAACAGAACTTTCAAGACTCTTCCCTGGCTTCTGCATGCTTGTTAATATTCACGCGCTTCACCCATGTTTGCATTACACACACACGATTTTAAAATTATAGCTTATAGTATAAATTAACAAATTTATAGAGAAAATTAAATATTAGGAACCATTTCGGATTTTAGCCTTCTTTTATGTGTTGCGCCTGGGCAGATAAGAGAGGCAAATGCTGGGAACTATGTGAATGAGTGAGTGAGTGAGTGGTTATAAAATAAACTGAGGTTTTGGGATTAATTCAACAAAAGACTGGAAGAGGAGGTACTAGCTGTCTCTGGCATCAAGTATATAAGGCAAGACAGAAGACAGATGGATTGATTAAAAGCCTCCCTCTCTGAATAATCTAAAAGAAAGTATTTATTGATAATTACAATGGGGATTAAGAAAGACATGCCTACATATGCCCACACCACAGAGAGTTCGCTATTGGTGTGTTCCACCGGCTCACAAAGAAAACCCAACCGTCTTTCTTTGCCTTGTGTGTTTATGTGAATGGGTACCCAAGGATCACCAGACTTGCATAGATGGAATCTAACTTCTAGCATCAGAACAGAGCAAATGAAGAACACTGAAGGAAGCAAGGGACAAGGGGAGAAATCTAGGAAAACTCCCAGTAAATGTAGCAGCTCTCTCTAAAGAGATAGAAGAAGTGGCATTGGTAAGGCAAGAACAGGATGCTACCTTTAAAAAAAAGTAGACAGATAGTCAGAGGACAAAATAAACAAACATTAAAATGTGATTAAACAAATTAACCAATTTAACTTGAAACACAAAGTTAAACTAATTACCTATAGAGTAAAACAAATTAATAAAAACACTGGCAAAGGCCAAGATAGTACTAGAGCAAGGACTCTCCTCACCTACTGGCTAGCTCTCATGGCGTTGGAAGGTGCTGTGCATGCCTACCAGAAGAGAAAGATCATCATCAGGCATTACCAGCTGGGAAGCTGGCGCGCTACAATACCAGGCCAGCAAGATACACTCACTGTGCAACAATGGGACACATGCTGCCTACCAGGGCACCAAGGCAATCAACCACTTTGTGATTAGATTTAAGTCCAGACCCACAAAACAGAATTCATGCCTAGCACTATTACTGGGGCCAAGAATCAGTGACTAAACATGTCAGTGGTTTCAGAAGAGAATCTTAACTACTATTACTCTGCTAAATGGGATAATATTAAACCAACTCCTAATGGCTTCTCATTATACTCATAGATTTGTGCGCTGCTTAGCCCTCGTGGGAGATGTTTGTTTTAGTAGATACATATAACAGGTCAACATGCAGAGAATAAGAGACTTCAGAGTACCTAAGCCTAAATGGGGCATGTATACAACACCCCTTCCATCTGAGGTTCTTTATAGAAAATGGGGGCCAAAAGACGATAGCATCAAGAAGCAATGGATAAGAGCATTGAAACTGTTTAATTGACTCAACAGGGCAGTTGACAAGGTAACTCACAGCAATTGTGATAGCATGCACAAATCTTAGATCAAATAAAGCCAGACAAAAATCCAAGCATGGATTAGGAAGTTCAGCACCAAGAACCAGTCCCTTGCTGAGGAGCTATTGGGTATTTGTGGCTCCAGGGAAGAGAATCAGTTTTCTTTAGGGACAAGGGCCCTGAAATTGATACCCAAGGTCCAGTACATGTCTCTACATACATAGCAGACCTGGGTTTTGTTTTGTTGAAAGAGAGGAGGAGCAGGAAATTAGATTAGAAGGGAAATGAGGGGAAGGAATGGAGGGTGGTGTAGGAAGTCCTTCTGTTTATGTATTGCTTTCATTGTTTGAATAAAGAAACTGCCTTGGCCTTTTGATAGGGCAGCAATTACATAGACGAAGTAGACAGAACTGAATTCTGGGAGGAAGAAAGCAGGGTCAGGGATTACCACCATGGAGCCAGCCATCAGGTCAGAAATGCTGAATCTTTCCCGGTAAGCCAAGACCTCATGGTGAAATAAAGATCATTAGAAATGGGTTAAATCAAGATGTGAAAGTTAGCCAATAAGAGGCTAGAGCTAATGGCCAGGTAGTAATTTAATTAATACAATTTCCATGTGATTATTTTGGGGATTAAGCTAGCCAGGCAGCAGGATGCAGCCCGCTCCTCTTACTACAGGAGGGGAAGGATGAATAATCAAAATCATGAAACTCTCAAAATTACAAGTATTTTAAATGAGAGGACTATCTCAAATTATATAGGATACGTAATTACAGAATAAAAGGAGAGAAATGAGGGGGACAGCGACAAAACATGATCAACATTTTTAAAATTTGAACCACATAAATTTAAAGTTGAATGAATTCAGGGAGCTCCTCAATCCCCAATAAACTCAAACTGGCTTAGAACAAGGTATCTCATTATTCAAATTTAAAACCCTCAGGAATAAATAATATTTTTCAAAGGAAGATATGTTGGGGGAGAAAGGCACTCAGATAAATAGAAAGTATCACTTCCAGAGACTGTAGTGTGTGCCTGTAGTTACAGCTCCTGGACAGACTGAAGTCAGAGGGTCATGTGGGCTCACAAATTCTGGAGCAGTCTAGACAACAAGAAGGGCAAGAGAGGAGAAACAGGAAAGGGGGAAGGGAAACAGGAAAGATAAGTGGAAGTGGGCGTGAAGAGGAAGGGTCAGCAAATCCCAGAGGAACAATAGAGAGAGGACCCCAGATGAAAGCTGTGCCTGGGATGGAGAACAAACCCAACCTATTTCCATCAGAGAAGAAAGTCAGGACATCAAGACAGATGCCAGCGGTTGCGCCAAGGAGGGACAGTAGCTTTTGCCATACTGAGAGGTATTTAGGAATTGATCATTTAGCCACAGATTTTTTTTTTAAACAACATAAACAAACAAATCTTGGAACATAAAATGAAATGGTCAGCCTCAAAGAAAAAACAAAAGTAAGAAAACTAAAGTAAAATCCAAACGACACCCGCAGTTCGTCAACGAAGAGCATTGGTGTATGCTAACAGCGAGAGCCCAAACAATGAGCGCTCATTTCTCCGGAGCTAATGGAGGGCGCTGGAAAAGAATGTGGAAGGGTGGGCAGAAGAAATCTAAATCATAATCCTTTGTGATAGGCTGTCAATAAATAACCACCGCAGTTTAAAAATTCATGAACCTGCTGTCGCAGTCCTTTGAGAGTCAAGGGGCAGGGCAGTGCTATTTTCATTGCAAATACCACAGTACTGTTTTGCTTTTTAAAGCATGCATACATATTGTTTGAATAAAAATCTCGCAAATGCTAATGTGATATTCATAATAAACAGGAAGACTAAGTAGTAAAAGCTTGGTAAGATGAGCTAATCTAGCCTTAAGTCAACCACAGCAACATATTTTATTGTTTTGTCTTCAATGTGGGTTTCATGTGAGATGAAAAACTGTATAGAACCGATTATGGGAGGGCACTTTGTTTGTGAAAACAATATCCATAAGACAGTGAAGGGACCATGAATGGACTGAGATAGGAGTCAAAATGAAGAGACGATAGTCAGTGTCTCACAGGGACCTGGGAGATGAGACAGTCCTTCACAGCTTCTCCAGAGGATAAAGGGAACCAGGCCTGCAACTCTATGACAGGTCATGGGGTGAAGACTGAGCCAGGGGAGGAAGTGTAATATCAGCTGTAATATTAAGTGAGTCAGCTTCCTCTGAACAGAGAAATCCACGCTGAGCCCCAGTGATGTGGGATTCCCCTCTGTATGCTGTGAATACCATTGGTTAATTAATAAAGAGGCTGCTTTGGGCCTATTGCAATGCAGAATACAGCAAGGTGGGAATTCAAAGCAGATAGAAGAGGAGAGAGTAGGTGGAGTCAGAAGAAGCCTTGTAGCCGCCAAAGGAGACAGTTGCTGGATGTCAGAAGGAACCTTACTGGTAGGCCACAACCACATGGCGAAACACAGATTAATAGAAATGGGATAATTTAAGATGTAAGAGCTAGCTAGGAATACACTAGAGTCATCGGCCAAGCAATGTTGCAGTTAATAGTTTCAGTGTGATTATTTTGGGGCTGGGCAGCTGGGAAACAAATAAGCAGCTTCCGACAGAACCCCAGGTAGCAGCTAAATATTAATAGAGGGTCCCTGTGTAGGACCCAATGGGAATGTTGGGAGAATGAAGGAGAGAAGGGTCCATCAACAATGCAAAGGGTATCTTCTGTTCTATCTTGCCTTTTGTGGCCAAGAGGCAACTGTAAGCCCAGCACTGACAGTGCTTAGATGAGCTAGAAAGTGGGGTGTGGAGACAGGGCCATCAAGGCAACTAGCTCACGTTGCAGCAGTTAAATGGAGAACAATCGAGGAATCCCGAAGATGCTGCCAAAAGAGTAAGTTCCTGACTCTAGCCAGCTGAACCTATTGTTTGTGAGGGAGAAGCACATGCCACTTTAGGGTGTATTTAATGAGTGCCTGTTATGTGGCTGGCAGTGCGTTGGATGCTAGAAGCATGTAAGAACAAACACAAAATGCAGATAGTTGAGCAGGTTCTAAAATATTAGTGATTTGCCTGTTTGGGGAAACAAAACAGGATCTAACGTGACTCCAGAGTGTTTAAGGGCAGTACTAGCCATATGTATGAGATATTCCATCAGTCACAACCTTAGGAGCTCCTGAGGTTACTTGTTAAGAACAAAATCCCTGAGCCAGCCTGACAGAATTAGGAGAGAACAAAGGTTAGACAGAGTAATGTAACTACTCGATATTAATACCAATACAAACTGCTGATAGTTTATTAAAAGTACGATGAGACCTAACAACTGTAGCTTTAGTTCCAGAAAAACAGCTGGAAGTTACCAGAGTTGTGGCCTCTAACTGGCCACATGTGTGGTCCGGGATTTTTTCTTTTCTCGAAAATAAAATCATCTTATTCTAAATGTATGAATTATTATGTTGTTTGGATCTTGTTTTCCCTCCCAATATTGTAAATTTATAGCTATAGTTAAACAATTAGAAAAATGTAAGGTGTAACCTGTCATTCTATATAGGAAGCACTTTTGTAATATTTAACAAAGAAACTCTTTTCTTTGGGAAGAGGGAGATGGCTCAGTGGGCAAAAGTATCTGCAGCACAAGTATGAGGTCCAAAGTCGAGATTCCCAGGAGAAAACCAGACATGCATAGTGCGTATCTGTCCCCCAGAGCCTCTACGGCAGTGCTACTCAACTTACAAATGCTGCAACCCTTTAATACAGTTCCTCATGTTGTGGTGACTCCCCGCCATAAAATTATTTTGCTATTACATCATAATTGTGATTTTGCTACTGTTGTTATGAATCATAATGTAAATATTTGATATTCAGGATATTGGATATGTGACCCCTCCCAAAAGGGTCTCAACCCACAGAACCACTGCTTTATAGGGGGGAGAGGCAGACACATGGGGAAGATCACAGATCAGCTAATGTGGGATATACTGGGGAAAAGCAACAAAGAATCCCTGTCTCAAAGAGGTAGAAGCTAAGAACCCACACCAAGGGTGTCTGCAGATCATACACCTTCTGTGCCACACACACGCCTGGATTCACCCAGATAAATTCATACACACATGCCCAAATGCACACACATGCATACACACATACATACACATGACTTATGCACACCAAACATACATACATAATTTTTAACAAAGCTCATTTTTTAACATTTAGAATTCTTAAATATTATGAGTTCAATTGTTTTAGCAAAATACTGTTTCAAAATACTTTAAATAAAAGATCAAAAACATGCTTTTGAATTATCTTAGAATAAAAATATTAATCCATCATACCCTGAGTTTATTATTTGAAGATTAACCAAGTGTTAAAGGTAAGAATACCTAATGTGTGCTTTTATTTTGATTGACACAAAGCACTCAACATGCCCAATTTCAGGATAGCTTTAGAGGAAATATTTCATGCAAGACTTGAGTTTTCCCTTTCCAAAGTTATAGCTTCCCTTTTGCATAATCTGATTCCAGTATTTTCCCCTGTGACAGTTTTTCTATTTCTAGACAGTTTTGTGATAGGTTTATCATTGTTATTTTATTTTGGTCACAAGTCATGAGTAATTCATTCTTCATGTGATTTATGCTATTTATAAAATGCCACATCAACGATTACTGCAGTTTAGCATTTGGGTTCTGACAGCTCGAGTAAATAAACACTATCTGCCATGGAGGAACTATGGAGTTCTGACTGAGAAAACTCTGTTTTGATCTAATTGTCCAAATGCAGTTAGCAGTGCCTTTAACTGCTCTCACCATGAGGTAAAATGCCTGTGTCTCATCCTTTGATATTTCAATATGTAAATAACGCAATTATTTTTATTTTTATCATGTTCTGTTCATGTATTTCATCACATATTCTACAAATGGTTCTGCAAAGACCATGCTCCAAAATGCAGTGTCTTCCTCATTTAAATGTCTGCAATTGTGTGCAATTGTATAGAGAGCTATCTTTGTGCCCGAAAGGAAGGTGCATGCTTGTGTTAGCACTACCTTAATGCTGTGCTATTTTGTTATCTAGGAAGAGGCAGGTGGTGCAGCAACCTCCTTGAACAACTGCTGGCTTTGTTTGCATTCTGTAAGGAAGCCAGCCTGTTCTGCTTTAGCTACAGTGTACCCCAAAACACAGTAACCACTTGGGTGACTTGTAACACAGAAGATAACACAGACTCTCCTCCCTGCTTTTCTGCAGTATGTACCCAAGTATCTATTTTGCTCATGTTGAGTACCAGCCAGGTAGAGGTCATGCAGTTTAGATATGTATCGTTAACGGTGGCCGGTATTGCCTCAAGCAGATTAACTTTTATAAATGTTGTTAATGTGTCAATACTTAAGCCTCTTTATGGATTTTCACAGATAGCTTGGAATTACAAAACTAAATTTGAAATCAATAAAAACCCAAAATGTTCATTGAGAATGAATAATCTAATATATATATATATATATATATATATATATATATATATACATATATAATTTAATACATAAGTATAATGCAATGAAATAAATAAACAATGAACAGTGATGTTCTAGTGTTTATTGAAAAGTTCATCCATCCTCCTTGGGATACTGTGAGATCCTGAGGCCCCTGAGGGACCGCCATGTCTATGATGAGCTCACACTGACATCTGACATCCCTTCCACTTGCCTGTGGATGATCCTCCTTTGCATCCCATCTCTGCCAGCTTCAATGTAATACGATATTAAATAAGAAATTGTCTAACTCTCCTTTCTGAATCTGTTCCAAGATCATTCTTTCTATATGATTCCTCATCAAATGTGTTTCTTAGGACAGAAATGTGATAAATTTAAAGGAATAATTATATATTATATAATAATATGATATATTATAATATGATATAATATAAATAACAGTAACACATTGCATTTATAGAAAACAAACATAAGGAAAAGAATACAAGAGAAGGCACGAGAAACAGAAACCCACTCATTCATATACTTGGGAATCCTATGAAAACAATTAACTAGCAGGGCAGTGGTGGTACGTGCCTCTAAGCCCAGCATCCAGGAGGCAGAGGCAGGCAGATCTCTGAGTTCTAGACCAGCCTGGCCTTCAGAGCAAGTTCCAGGACAGGCTCGAAGCTACATAGAGAAACCCTTGTCTCAAAAAATCAATTTATTTATCAATTGGTTTATCAAAGGACATGTGCAGACCCATGGGGGCCCTGTGCATGCTGCCTCAATCCCTGTTCATAAGAGCTTTGATCATTTTGATTTAGAGGGCCTGGTTTTCTTGGTGCCCTTTGTTTCTTCTGGTTTTTATACTCCCTCTGCCCCCTTTTATGCAGGGTTCCCTGAACCCTGAAGAGAGGAGTTTGATGGAGACTTCCCATTTAGGGTTCAGGGTACAGAGGTCTCTCACTCTCTGCTAATGTCTGGCTTTGGCCTCTCTACTTATTCCCATCCACTTCAGAAAGAAACATCTCTGATGATGGTTAAACATTGATCTATGAGCATAACAGAATATCACTAGGAATCATTTTGTTATGACAGCTACATTTTTATTTCTGTAAAGACCAGTAGTATTTAGTTTTACCCTAGATCCCTGGACTATCTAGCCTTGGGTTTTTGGTCACCCAAGCAATGTCATATATGGGTCACATCTCCTGTAGTGGGTCTTAAATAAACTCAGATATTGGTTGGTTATGCTCACAAACTCTGTGCCACCATTGCCCCAGCATATCTTGCAGGCAAGACACCATGGTAGATCAACGTGCTTGTGGTTGGGTTGGTGATTGTTTCCCTTTGGTAGTGTGCTGAGTGCCTTCCTGTACCAAAGACATTAGAGCATGTGAAAGCTCTATGTAGACACGAGCCCAGCTCCTCCATGTTTGATGAATTATGTAGGTACCACTGTGGTAATTTGTCTGGAGTTGCTTTCATAAACAAATCTCTGGTGTTCCAATTTAAACAAAGAAAAGAATCCATACACCCTCCTATTTTATTTTATTTTATTTACTTTATACTTTGACCTAAAAGGGTGGTAACTGAATGAATTGACTACTGAGATTGCCAATTTCCTGGGGATGAGCTTCCCCCATATTTATTGTTTTGTGCACCCTCTCCTGAGTTTTATTGTACTGGACTTTTGTATCTCCTGCTAACCGTGGTAAGATAAAAACAGAATAGCTTTGGGTACCGTCCAGGTAATGAGATGTCTCTGTTAATTCTAGAGTTGTGGAAGTTGTTTACAGTGAACTTCCTATTTACTTAGGCAATATTATATCCTTCTGGAGTCTTTGATGGATTTAAGGAATAGATAGTTATAACTATAATTTTCCCTGGTTATGGTAAATGATAAAGTAGATATAAATATTGTACCTATAATTTTTGCTTGATAACTGCTTTGTTGTATGTAATCTTGATATGTTAAAGTTAAAACCTTCCTTTTATTTAGATAGAAAAGGGGAGATGATATGGGATTCCCCTCTGTATGCTGTGAATACCATTGGTTAATAAAGAAGCTGCTTTGGGTCTACTGCAGTTCAGAATAGGGCATGGCAGGAATATCAAGCAGATAAAAGTACAGAGAAAGAGTAGGTGGAGTCAGAGAGAAGCCATGCAGCCGCTGCAGGAGACAGATGCTGGATGCTAGACAGAGCCTTACTGGTAGGCTTCAACCACGTGGTAACACACAGATTAATAGAAATGGGTTAATCTAAGATATAAAAGCTAACTAGAAATACACTTAAGCTATTGGTCAAACAGTATTGTAATAATACAGTTCCTGTGTGATTATTTTGGGTCTGGTCAGCCAGGAATGAACAAGCAGCCTCTAACTATAAGTTTCCAGGCTTAATATACATAAATGGTATGCATCCTTCCTGGCCCTGAGGCCCACCTCTCTAAGATTTTCACATCATTCCCTCCCCCAGCCCCCGACTCTTCTAGTTGGCTGCCTATAGTTTTCTGCTTATTCAATTAGTGATCTATTTCTCAGAGCCTGCCAGTATAAGAAACAGGATTTTAAAAATTATTTTAACTGTGATAACAATTTAAACAGTTTTCCTTAGTCTTGAAGAACCCATTAGATAATGAAGTCTTGTTAACTACCACCAATTAAAAAAATAAATCTACTTACCCAAAGTTTGACCATTTCACCAAAAACTATTATTAGACCAGAACTCAGTTCAGTTACCAATGTTTGATCTTCAAACCAGACAGATAAAAGTATAATTTATCTCATTGTCTCCTTTTTCAAGTGCAACACTCAACTGGCTGTCAATCAAGACAGAGCTTGGAAACTTTCTAAGGAAAACTGAGCATTTTCAAACTAAAGTGAAGCATGAATTACTTTAAGGATTTAGATTTGGGCTTTGAAAAGTGTCAAGCAAAACTAATCACAGAATAAACTGGTGGGATATTTGCTCTGGGTTTCAAGTTATTATAAATTTTCAATGTCTGTCTCATATTTTTGGCTGTCTGTCAGATATAATTGCCTTAGAAACCCTATCTCCATTGTTAGTGGGTTATAATAACTGCCAGGGAATGATGATGAGGATTACAGCAGCCCCATGACAGCATATGACTTATGGATGACCCCACCTGGATTCTTCCCCACAATGAGGGCCTTGAGAGAAGAGCAGCAAGCGGAAGTGGAAGCTGGTGAGGAACATCTAGCCAAGCTCCAGCTCCAATATCTAGAGTGGAATGTGGATAATTCTCACCACATATGCAGAAATCAACTTCCTGCCATCTTCATTTAGAGACCTGCAGCTTCATATTTAGCATAAGGAGAGAAAGTAAAATAGCAATACTCTGTCCAGATTCATTCAATGTTAGTTTTGCATTGAGTCGACTGGACCATCTTGCCTATGGTATCAGAAAGTCATCCTTTGAAGAGTCCCCAGGAGGGAACCCTGATCACTCTTGTAGCCTCTCTACCCAATCTTTTTCCCCTTCATGTCTCATCCCAGCATCTCCACCACCCATCTTTATCCTCTCTTACTCTCCTTCCTAGTGTTTAGGGTTAGTCACATTTACACTGGCGCAAAGATACACACACACACACACACACACACACACACACTACAGACTAATGTCCACATATGAGAAAAAAAACACAGTTTTCTGTCCTTCTGAGTTGGACACATTATTACATTTTCCAGATAGTTCTATTTTATTGAAAATTCCATTTTTTCCTTTTAGCTAAATCAGATTCCATTGGGTACATGTACCACATTTTTGTTATCTGTTCATCTGTTGATGGGCATCTAGGTTGGTTCCTTTAGGATTTGTTTTGTAAAGGAAAGAAGATCTTGGCACAGTGTTAAATTTGTACTTTGTAGGTCAGAAAGTGGGTCATTAATAGTAAGTAACCCCAGGTGTTAGCAGTCTTCTAGGAGAATATAAATACTGAACTACAATCAGAATCCCTGTAGTCAGTGGACACGATGCTGTCTACTGTAGACACTGTAAGCCTAGGCGTGCTGACTTCTGAAGAACTGCCCTGGGCTTACATTACTACATTCTATGATAAAACAAACAGTGTTTTAAAAAAAAAAAAAACCCTCTTCAAAATCATTCATGATATCTAAAACTTGACACACATTTGGCAAACTTGGTTTATGAATTTGTTGCTTTGTGAAATACCATGCCAGAAAGGAGATAACACACTGTCTTACATGACAGATGAACGGGTTTGTGCTATTATTTATTGACCCTCATCTCCACACGTTCTTTCTGTTCTGCCTTGTGGTAGCAGGGCTGGCTTCGCTGACCGTATTTCCCAAGTTTGGCAAGAAGGGACACTGAAGGGAGACTGCTCGACTGAAGGGGTGAAAAAAAGCATTTTCCCTCTCAAGTGTTTTGTTTTCATTGGTTGGTTGGTTGGTTGGTTGGTGATTGTGGTGCAAAATAAATATGGGAACAGAGTTCAGGGATTTTTGAGGCCTTCCCTACAGTGACAGCAACTCTGCCAAACATGTAGAAGAGCTTTTCTTCTCCCAACACCAGGCAGCAGGTTTATTCCAGTGCAGGTCTGAATGTCTTCCCTCTTACCTCGGGCAGGCCAAAGTCAGAGACTCCTGTAGGACCAGGCCCAAGTGAGAAATAACTGCATGAGCAGGCCCAAGTCAGGGACATCTGTGGAAGCAGGCCTGAGCCACCAACCTCCTCTGGAACAGGCCTGAGACAGCAAACTATGCCAGAGCAGACCCAAAGCAGAGACCTCAGTGGGAGGAGCCCCAAGAGAGCAACCTTCATGGGAGCAGACCTGAATGACATCCAGGATTTCCGAGCAACCCCCAGAACCACTAAGTGACCTCTGGGAACACCGAGTGACCTCTGGGGTGACTGGCACCATGGCCCTGACTGCACCAAGAGGAGAAAATATCTGAACGTTGGATTTACTGGCTCCTGGAAGGTTGACCATGAAACACACACAGCCTCAATTATACTAAATCAGAGAAAAATATGAGTAGACAAGTAAGAACACATTCACCACCACCAACAGAGCACAACACCAACAGAAACTAGTGGCTCTACAACAGCAAGGCCTGAACACCCCATCAGAGATGAAACAGAAGAAAATGACCTAAAAATAACATTAGGAGAAGTTTGAGGCTATTGGACAGGAAATGAAAATTCCCCTCAAAGAAATGGAGGAAAAGACAAACACAAAATTGGAAGAAATCAACAAATCCCTTAAAGAAAACCAATAAAAAGCAATCAAACAATTTAACAATTAAAAACAGAAATAGAGACAATAAAGAAAACACAAACTGAGGAACAAACAAATATCATATGTACTCACTCGTAAGTGGCTTTTAGACATAAAGCAAAGAAAGAGAGAAAGAAAGAAAGAAAGAAAGAAAGAAAGAAAGGAAGGAAGGAAGGAAGGAAGGAAGGAAGGAAGGAAGAAAGAAAGAAAGAAAGAAAGAAAGAAAGAAAGAAAGAAAGAAAGAAAAGAAATCCAGCCTACAACTCACATTCCCAAAGAACCTAGACAACAAGGAGGACCCTAAGGGAGACACACATGGATCTAATGTACATGGAAAGTAGAAAAAGACAAGATCTCCTGAGGAAATTGGGAGCATGAAAATCATGGGAGAGGGTAAGAGGGGAGGGGAGAGGAAGGGGGGACAGTGAAGAAAAATATATAGTTCAATAAAAACAATTAAAAATGAAAGTTGTGCCAAGCGCTCATGAAAGCCACCAAGTGTTTTGAATCTGCTTGTCTCTGTTAACCAACCCTCTTCTGGCAGAGTCTCTGTAGCCAGAGTTCATGGAGGAATACTTTTACAAGCTCACCTTCCTTGTTTATATGTACAATATCTTTAGAAGAACTTTTCAAAAACATGCGTGCATGTAATATACACACATTGCTTCCGAATGGAGACACCGCTGTCATCCCGGAGAAGCCCTTTAGCGTCAACACAGGAGTGTCCTACAAGTACCTACCACCCATCCTGCAAAGTTTGAATATTTCACAAAGAATTATAAAATGTATTTGAATTTCTTCTAAAATCACCTTATTCATTGCTAGATGTTTGCATAATGTAGACTTAAAGAAAGCTAGCAGATGAGGGGAACATAGGGAGAAGAGCACAGACTTTGTGAAGAATTATTTTCCTGGTACATAAGAAGATGCTGGGTGAGACCAAGAGTGCTTAGCAGATGCACAAATTATCTCTTTACTTGGCAATAAGTTCTTCCTTTCAGAAAAATCTAAGCAAATTTGAAACATAAAATAATATAAGCAGGTTGAGATGCAAAGCCAAAGAATAAAAACAGTTGGCACACACTGGTAGAATAATAACAAGACACACTACATAGTTGAGCCTAGATGAGACACTACTGTTTTTGTTCAGCTGTCAACAAAGTACTCAGTGCCCAGTCACCCCATTAAGCTTCTGGAGCATCCAATTTCCACCATGGGTACCCACACATCCACATGCATATCCCGCAGTGAAGCGCAGTTCACACAGTTAACGCAATTGGCATTTCAGCTTTACTTTGCAAAGGCTCATGGGAGCTATTCTATGACTCATACAACTAATGTGTCCAGAAACAGGTGTTTTAAAATGTACACATCTGGTGATAAATATTAAAGATGAACGTTCTGACACAGTCTACTCATTTCCTTTCCTCTTGGCTTTGGAGCTGTTACGTACACAATTGCAGATGGAGCTCCACAGACGACTCCTGATTCTCTTCTCTTGAACTCCGAATGCCATTTTCCTCAAGAATTTGGATATCTAAAAAATTATTAGCAAATCAAAAGATCATACAGGATTCAGTCCTCATTTAACAGCTGAACATTTTTGAGAGGGAATTTTGTCTCGTTATATATAAAATAACAGTTGTCTCTTGGCTCCTATTATACATCCCATGAGTTATGCTAAGAAACTTTGAAAGTATAGCTAAAGTGATTATTGCACGATAGTTACAAAGTTCAAGTTCTAACATTCGTAAGATCAAAGTAACCAAAGCCAGTCCCCTAATCACTCACAGGCAAATTTCCTCATCAGTAAAAGATGAGGAAGAGTTTTCTTAATGAAGAAGTTCTACTCTGAATTTTAAATATCATATAACAAGGAAGATACCAAATATCTGTCCCCATTATTACAAACATAAGTAAACTTATTCCTTGTTTATTTCCCAAAACCAAAGGCAGACTAGGACACTGGTCCTATGCACATTATAATCAAATGGCATTGTAAAGATTAACTTTGGGGGTTGCGTTTAGTAAGATAAAGTAATACATGTGCTCCACCCTTTAGTCAAACCTTTGGTGTAACAAAAATCCTGGACAAAGACTCTGAGGGGCAGAAACAAGAAAGAAGACAAACTAGAAAACTCAAATCTAAAGGGTTTCCATGGCAGCTGCATCCTTGATTGTCCTCTTGTCCTATACATCCCACACTGAATAAAGAAGAAACCATAAATTTGAAAATATTAATGGAAAGGCACAGAAAAGAAAGGGAAGAAGGAAGAAGAAAGCAGGAGCTGGAGGAGGAGAAGGAAGAAGAGAATAAGAAGAAAAAGGATCAAGAAGAAGAAAAAGAGGAGGAAGAATAAGGAGGAAGAGGAAGAAGAGGAAGAGCAAGAAGGAAAGAAGACGAGGAGGGAAAGGAGGAGGAGGAGGAGGAGGAGGA
>NC_022011.1:87813826-87818029 GCF_000317375.1 Microtus ochrogaster
AAGAAGAAGAAGAAGAAGAAGAAGAAGAAGAAGAAGAAGAAGAAGAAGAAGAAGAAGAAGAAGAAGAAGAAGAAGAAGAAGAAGAAGAAAACACCCAAAGAAATTTGTCTTCTTATGCCAAAGGATTGGTAAACAGGAAGCATAGCAAGACAGAAAATGTTGATAACAACCATTTTATTCTAGTCAAACAACACCTAAAATGATGTACTCTGGTCCTGACAAACAGAAGAGGGTGTAGAGTCCTATCATAGGACCTTGGCAGACTGTAAAACTGCCATGCATCCTTCCCCTCCAGATTGGTGAAAGAAAAGGCAGAATGGGGAGCTGTGGCTCAATTCCTGCCAGCCAGTTAAGAGGGTCTCCTTGTTGGTATCACGTGAGAACATAGAGAGGAGCCAGGGCCCTGAATTTCTACCCACGCCTGGGATAACAAAGCTCACCTGCTCCCTGTGAGCTAGATCCAGAAGACACCTTTTGGTGAGTCTGGTTCTTAAAATATGCCTGGGGTGACAAGGCTAATTCCAACAGGAGCTGCAGAAGCCACCAGGTAAGCAATAAGATGATGTCACTCCCTCCTAGTCAGGCACCAGAAGGCTAACATGTATCCAGATTTTGGTTAATATGTCTATAATTCAGTGGGCCATGAAATTAATAATCAGAAGCAAATGGGCATCCATAGGAAAAAGAAAAGCTTTGACCTAAGTTCCATTACATAATGAACTAATATCTGATGGAAATTCAGAGCAGAATTCAGAAGTCAGAGATCTCTGTTCACACCAAGCTACTCTGATGGCAGGTTATCAGCCCTTGGATGAGTTCTTTACTGCATCTTTCAGATTTAAATTTGAAATAAGAGCATTCGGAGAAGTGAATGAAATAACATTAGCCAGTACTTCAAGCTGAAAAGTGCTCAACACTGTTGTTTCTAATGTTATTTCATCCTCCTCTCACGATGTTATTTCAAATTTACACATGAGTCATGGAAAGTCAAGCACAATAGTGTGATCTTAAGGCCAGACAGTGCTCTTGCAGAAGACGGATAGGGAGAATCCTGGTGGCTCATGTATCAACAAACCTAGTATATACAGTGACAAAAGCAGACTCTGCCTTAAGCATGATATACAGCAAGGACAGACACCCAATATTGTCCTATGACCTTCACACATATGTTTGTTGCATATGCAAGGCTACAGCACCCGCTACACACAAACACATGCAAATAGGCAAACACACACACACACACACACACACACACACACACACGAATTGTACTCTATATAAATGAAGTAGGATTCCCATTATCAAAACTACTCTACAGTGACTTGAAGGGTGATTGTTTCCACATAGTACATAACTTGAGCTCACTTTTTGCACCGATGCAACTATTAGACAAGTGCGAGCGGTCCCTCCTTTCCTCTGTAAAGCCATGTGGGTACAAATATCCTATGCCATTTGCAGTTTTCCTTTAGGAAGCTAGCAGATTATTTCTCTGTCTGGATTTTCTATTAAAAGCTGCTTCAGCTGTGGTGTTGCTAACACTTAACGATTTAGATTTCGGAGAAGATTCCGAGTGGCACACATATGGCTGTAAGCATTCCACACCCAGAAGCAATGCAGGAGGCCACCAGGATATCTGGATGAGTTTCAAACTCTCTGCAGCATGCAATATTAATTAGAGAATATGTGCACGCTGCTGAACAGCGTGAGCATAAATTGACTTTATGAATTTTTAAATTTCACGAATAAAAAATTATACAATGTTCCTAAACAATAAATTTCAAATATACCTAAGTCAATGATTTATAAGAATAATTGAATAATAAGTTTTAAAACTATCAGTGAGTCAAGTATCAAAAGTTCAAAAATAATACATATTTTAATATGAAATGAACTTCTTTTAAACTTTGTTTTGTTTTCTTTAGTTTTTGCAGTGCTAGAGATCAAAACCAGGGTCTTGCATATGATAATCAATGCATGACCACTGAGGTATATTTACACCTAATTTTTATTGGGACAATTTTAGTACTGCATAAGAAAATTTTATCCCACAATTATTTTAACATAAAAGTCTAAAGGCCTGTGTTCTTTTATATATTTAAATGTATAAATATTTGAACATCTGCTTTCCAAACATGTTAACACTATACATAAGAACATTGCTTTGAAAACACAACTATACCAAAATAGAATACAGCATCATAAAGGATAAGGGGAAATAGACAAGGAAAGTTGAATGGGGAGAGAAATTGGAGGGAAGAATAAAGTAGGGAATAGGCAAAGAACAACGAACTCTAAAGGTCTTTTAAAAAAAAAACGTATGGAAAACCACTACTGTAGAAGCTTTCTAGATATATAAATTAAATTTAAAAGGAATTACCAGGTCACAAGGGAAGAGGCTGCCCTAAGCAGACAGCACATGCTACCAAATAAAAACCCATAATTAAGAATGGATTGCATCTTGTTGAGTAGTTGACCCCCGAATCATTTCAGGCTATGCCCAATGCTATTGGTTACCCTCCACAACCTGAAAGTAAGGCCCTGTTGCTGAAGACACCACATACTTGTATAACCAAATATAAACTGAGCTGCTGCCCAACTAGATGCTTCACTGCTGCTGGCCACCATTCCTGGTGCTGGAAAGTACTATACACATACTGAAGGGAAAAGTAATCTTCAATAGCACCTTTCTCTGAGTCCTGTGGCCCACAACAGTGACCTCTGTGCAAGACATACAGGTATAAAACTGGCATAAATGTTAGAGGTGTAACCAGCCAATCTTATTTTATTAGATTTAAGGCCCACTCAATGAGATGAAACCCATATCTGACACTGCTTAAATAGTCCACAACCTGAGACTACATAGGTCATGGACCTAGGGGGGGGAAAAAAACCTGACATTGCTATTCTGTTAAATGAACATAGCACTAAAATGACTTCCAGTGACATGCTGACAGACCTAGATTAGTGCCTGGCTCAACCTTCATCAGAGAACTTTTTGAAATGGATAAGAATCAACATGAAAACTCACAAGTGGACAATGTGATGAGAGTGAGAGAATTTGGGGCACACAGTCCTAAACGGGGTGTCTTTATTAAGTCCTTCCCCCCAAGTCTCAGGGATAATATGTGGAAGAGGAGGCAGAAAGAGTGTAAGAGTTAGAAGTGGTAAATGACTCCAAGGAAAGAACGTCTAGACACAACAGGAATGATACGCATGTGAACTCACAGGGGCTGGGGAAGCACACAGAAGACCTACACAAATTCAAATTCAACACAGGCAAATCCCAGCATAGAGATTATCAGGCAGACACAAAGTCCTACCATTAACAAAGAAGCTGCTGGTAATTGGTATCTGCTGAGAGAGGGAAAATTAGTATTTTACAAGGGAATGACACTGGGTATGTCAACCGCATGCCAGGACAGGCCTCATGCTAAGGAGTAGTTAACTAATACAAAGGGACTCCATGATTTGTGCATGTGCGTGTATGTGTGTGTGCATGTGCATGTGTGTGCATGTGTTGTCATGGTTTGTTTCCCTGTTTGTTTCTTTGTTTTGTGTTTTGATTTATTGTGAAATTAGTTGGGTAGAGAGGTGGGGAGAATCTGGGAGAACTTAGGGGATGGGAAAGAGTAGGCTCAAAATATATTTTATGAAAACTTCAAAAATAATAAAAATGTAATTAAAAAATAAAGAGGAAGCACAGCTATACTCTTAGTGATTCTCCAGGGCTCAGTCATCATCTCTAGCACACTGTGAGAGGGACCCTGCAGGTGTCCAGGCAAGGAAGCAAACCACGAAGAGGAGAGAATGAAAACTTGGTTCGATTGACTTCAGCCTGGATCAGACTTGGGGAGTCAGATGCCAGTTGGTTCATTGCCAGCATATTTACAACACAATACAATTTGGAAAAAAAAAGTTTCCTGGTGTAATACAATTCCCGGTGCACAAGAAAGCAAAATTACACTGAAACTCAACTGAGGGTACATGTCATTTCTTCTAAGAAGATGGGTTCTAGAGATGGGCTACCTGTTCCAACTTAAGGGCCTAGGAATATCTGGCCTGGTCTCAGTCGTACAGAACGAGTGGAGGCCATTTGGGCTCTTAGATTTCTCTGGTCCTGGTTGTGGGAGCTTGGAGGAGCCTCTGGCTATGTGGACAGTGTAAGGGTCACTTAGACTGTTAGGTATCTCTGGTCCTGGTTGT
>NC_022011.1:87819129-87826353 GCF_000317375.1 Microtus ochrogaster
CCTGGTTGTGGGAGCTTGGAGGAGCCTCTGGCTATGTGGACAGTGTAAGGGTCACTTAGACTGTTAGGTATCTCTGGTCCTGGTTGTGGGAGCTTCGGAGAGCCCTTGGCTGTAAAGGTCACTTAGATTATGAGCCACCTCCAGGCCAGGATGTAGGAGCTTGATATGGCCTGGCCCAACAGATAAACCAGATCACCAGGCTGTTAATCACCTCCAGTTACCAGCCACCCAGGAAGAACCGCTATTTCCCCTTTTGAGGAGACATCCCTGAGTGATTGACATTTCCAGTTTCTGTGGATGCTCCCGGCCACGCTGCAGCTCGGGAGTTGCCTTGCATGTACAAATAATAGACGAGGTGATCTTACTGTCTTATTTATTTTTTAATGTTCTTTCTCCCTCCCAAACTGAATCACAATATCTTATAAATAAGTTTGTCATAGCATAGAATTTTAATCAATTAAATTGAGGCAAAGAGGAAAAGATGTGGTAGAAAAATGAGATAAACTATAAAGTAAGGTTGGAATGCATATGGCTCAATACAACTACAGAAAATGTGGAAAAAAATAATTGTCTTATGATACACAGAATGGTCTGTTCATGGGGGTAATACTATTTGTGGTTTGGCGGTCTATCGGGCATCCCTCTTATGACTAATCATAAGGCAGAGCTTCTCTGATATAATATGCAGCATAATTGGTACCCCCTCTACCCTAGTGAGGTGCCACAGGCCTTATAACAGCTCTACGATCCCACAGCAACCAAGGTCAGTAAAATTCTCTCTACATAAGTCAAAGCTGTGCAGAGGAAGTCCTGCCTCCTTAACGAACGAGACATGCCAAGGCGTGGGGCCTGCCTGCTTTCCTCAGCCTCTTTACAGTAATAGACGTGGTGAAAATGTCCTTGGGGGATTTTATGAGCGTGGATCACATGATCAGAGGCCCGAGGGCAGAGCTGGGTGAAACCAGTTGCTCTCCAGTCACTACACTGGAAACCTCAAAACAAAGGGAGTCAGTGGTGCAGCCAGAGCCCAGTGTGGGCGGAAGGTGGAAAGTTCCTTAGAGAAAGGCTGAGCAGGTGCAAGGAGGCTGAAGTCCAGAGGGGAAGACCGCTGATCATCAGCCTCAGAGGCAAGGGCCGTTACCGACTGAGACATCTCGCCAGCCCTCACGTTAGTTTTAAAACTAGATTTTCAGTAGACAAGGCCAGATTATCTAAAACAAGCAGGCATGGGCGAACAAGTGCGAATCTATAATCACTTTGCTCCTGGTCCCCTTTACTACTTCCTTGCGCTATCAGAACCTAGCACAAACTCAAAGGTGGAGAGAAGGCTGGGACCAGTGTGCGCAATCTGTTTGTGGGATGGTGAGAATGCCTTCTGGAAGGACTTTTTGTATTACACTCGGAACCAAGCATTCCCTTCCAGGCACCAGCTGCCAGGAAAACCAAGATTTGAGCCCTAGCCAAAAAGAATTACAGGTAAAATCCCAAGATTAATTCTTGTCAAACCAATTAAATCAGATGCCAATAGTATCAGAAAATTCACTGAGGCATATAATGGACTTGACTCAAAATCCAAGGAGGACAAGTGGGGAAATTACCATCCGTGTCTGACTGAATGAAAGAGGAAGGAGATGAAGAATTGTAAAATAAAAGGCAAAGAGGGCTTGGGAGTGGGAAACAAAGCAGGATAAAGTACATGAGTTTTCCTGTGTGTTGCATGAGTTCCTGATCCGATCGGTCACACAGTGAGGGTGTTCGTGCAGAACCCGAAAACACAAAAACTGTGGTAGGGCTGAGAAGAGAATTTAGCATGATGCACAGAGAGCTATTACCAGGATCAATTAAAGATAAAGATGCAAAGTGTGTAGAAACCAACACTCCCACACTTCAAAATAGCGAAAACAGTGAATAAAAACAGACGTTGGAAGGAGGCAATTCTTGAACAGGAAGAGGGACATCTGCATCGGGACAGGAAAAGAGTTCAGATGAAAAGAGAACATTATAGAGGTTGGGGAGGAGCCACTGTGAGAAGGTGGGAATTTACCATGCCGAAGTCTGGCAGTGTGGCTTGACTGTGTAACTTACCAAACCTCTAGTGAGGCTCCCTTTTTATTGCCAGTCTTTAGCTAAATAGGACTCGAGCAGTAATCTGCAAATCAAATTTAAATACTGCAAGAGGGACAAGAGGCTCAGAGGTTCCGTAGTGTTGCTATAATATTATTGATTGGGGGATAAATCTTATTATATGCAGGAATCATTTTGGAAACGGTCCCAGAGAATTTACTTAATGAAATACCAAAATTTCCCATTACATAACATTCTCATTTATAAAGCAATCCCATAAGTGGATCCTGAACACATCATCATAATTAAGTTCTAGGGTATATAAAAATTCAGTCATGGCAAGCAGGACTCTTGTCATAAAAGTTTTCTGTAGATAAATTCCAAGAGATTACTGAACACTTCCTATGTATGGGAGTACATAAAAAAAGGGTGAGACTATTAACAACGGAATTCCTCTTTCTTTCAGATCATGTACTTGGTTAAGAAACAACTAAATGACAACCACACACAAACACAAAAGAAGAAGGCTAGAAATTGGAAAACAAGAAAACATAGGTAGAAATGTACACCTGATTCTGTGAATAGCAAAGGTTAAAAACATACACAAAGAGTAAAAGAGCTTATAGGAGGAAGGTGAGCCATTAGAGAGTACTAAATTTCAGCTTGATCTCAACCATTTGTCTCTTGGAAAAGTGGCTCACAGACACTAAGCTACAAAGGGACTCCGTGAGCAAAGGAGCAAAGGGAAGAATATATAAGGTGCATATAATGCATCTCCATATATCTGTTGTTGACACATAGAAAGACTACTTATTTTACAATTTGATTTTCTTTCTTGCCACTTTTCTGAAACTGTTCCTCATTTCTAGAACTTTTCTTGCGGAGTTTTGGAATCCACCAGATGTAGTATAGTACCATCTGCAAATGGAGATAATTTAACATCTTTTCTCACTTGCGTCAATTTTATCTCCTTCTTTTGTCTGACTACTTCATCTATTCAAGCACTGCACCAAAAAGGAGTAGGGACAGTGGACAGTATTATTCCTGATTTTAATGTAGTCTCTTGGAGCTTTTCTCTAAATATTGATGTTGCTGTATTGAGTGTGGGTTTGTCATATACAGTCATTATTGTACTGAGAAACACTCCCTCCCGTCCAACTCTCTGAGTTTTGTCATGTATCCATGTGAGATTGGCCAAAGACCTTTTCTGTATCTATTGAGAGATCATGTGAATTTTGTCCCTAAGTCCGTGGATATTATTTATTACATTTAGTGCCTTCATATGTCATCCCTGAATCTCCAATATAAAACCATCTTGATTGTGGTGGGTGATCTTTTTGATATGTGCCAGTATTCTGTTTACTAGTATTTTTAAAAATGGATTTTTACATCCATGATCAACAGGGTTATTGGTCTGTGTTTTTGTTTTATGTTTGTTGTGCCTTTACCTGGTCTGTGTAGAAAGATTTTGGAAATGTTTCTTTGTTCTTTTTTCAATAATTGAAGAAATATTCATTGTAGATTTCTGTTGAGAAATAAGGTATTTTATTTTTGTTGTTTACGCTCTGTTTGTTTAACTCTATGATGCTGTGTTATTGTGCCTGTCTAAAACACCTCATGGTCTTAATAAAGAGCTCAATGGCCAACAGTGAGGCACAAGTGAGGACAGGTGAGGTTGGCAAGCAGCAAGTATAACTATAAGGAGAAAGGAGGAAGAAGAGAAGGAGCAAAAGAACTAGAGAGGAGGAGACTGGGGCCCAGTCACCTAGCCACGCAGCCAGCCATGGAGTAAGAGTGAAAGTAAGATATACAGAAATAAGAAAAGGAAAAATCCCAGAAGCAAAAGGTACATTGAATCATTTAAATTAAGGAAAGCTGTCTAGAAACAAGTCAAACTAAGGCTGGGCATTCAAAACTAGGAATAAGCCTGAGTGTATGATTTATTTGAGAACTGGGTGGCAGCCCACCCCCATAAAAGAAAAAAGTAAAACATCACACAACAGATTTCCTTTGAATGTCTGATAGAATTCGGCAGTAAATCCATCTGGGCCTGTTTTAGTTGTTGTAGTTTTGTTTTGTTTTTGATAGAAGGATTTTTATTGCCATACCAAAGTCCTTATTTGTTATGGGTCTATTTATGATATTAATCTCTTCTTGCTTTAACTTCGGTGGTTCTGATGAGTCTAGATAAAGTCAACAAATGTGTAGGTGGATGGATTGAACTAGAAAATATTACACTGAGATCCAAAAGCTACATGTTTTCTTGTGTTTGTACAACCTAGCTCTGAATGTTTAGATGCAAATGTGTAACCTGGAGTAACCAAAGAAACCAAGAGTGTAAAAAGAAGTGGGGCAGAGGGCAGTTCAAGTGATAGGGCTAATAAAATGTAGATCTAATGAAAAGGAAACATGGGGAAAACGGGATGAGGGACTCTAACCAGGTGAGGGAGAAGGAAGGAAGGATAATGCTAAGGATGCTTGGGGGGGGGGACATAAGGAAACACTATTTCATGATTACTTGAAAGTACGTACATGACTTAGGGTTTTATTGCTGTGATGAGACACCATGACAATGGCAACTATTATAAAGAAAAATATTTAATTGGGGCTGGCTTATAGTTTCAGAGGTTTAGTCCATTATCATCATGATAAGAAGCAATGCGGCATGAAGGCAGATGTGGTGCTAGAGAGGGAGCTGAAAGATCTATATCTGGACTGGCTAAGAGTTCTACATCTGCAGGCAGCAGGAAGAGTAACTGAGGCAGGCTTGAGCTTCTGAAATCTCAAAGTCCACCCTCCAGTAGCACACTTCCTGCAACAAAGTCACACCCATGCCAACAAGACCACACCTCCTAATTGTGCCCCTCCCCATGGACCTATGGGGGCCATTTTCATTCAAAGCACCACAATATATAACATTTATAAGCACAAGAACAGACACGTGTATTGATAAAGTAGCTATACCACTTGAAGTGATAACACTCCCTACAAGAGCCACAGACTGTCTAACACAAAACCCCACTGCTGGCATAGGAAACCTCCCTTCAAATTATTGGTTCTAGGAGTCCAGTGGATCCCAAAACAATATAGCCATTGTTTTCTCCTTGGTTTTCTCCCAGAACTTGACAGTAAGACCTTTTTACACACACTTCAGACACAGGAGATGGAGAACCTGACTGGTTATCCAGTCATAAGGAGTTATGCACATATGAGCAACACCAAACTGATTCCAGACTTTATTCCTATGTACAAAACATGTCTGTCTATCTATATCTGTCAGTACAGGAGTGTGAGTGAGAGGGAGTGTGTAACATGATAACTGAAGAAGACTCGTCATGAATTTGAAAGGGAAGCAGGGGACACACAAGAGGAGCAGTAGCTGGAGAGGGAGTGGAGGAAATGTAAACACAGGACTTCCAGGAGCTGAGGAAAATATGATGAACTCCATTTTCCTTTGCTGGGGCCTTTCACACGTTAAAGAGATAGCAGGATTGCTGGAGACAAACACTAGCTGCCAAGTCCAGAAGGAATATTTCAGGCTCGTACATTTGAATCTGTACTAAATAAACAGTAGTCAATGCATGCACAATATTTTGCATTGGAGTGTGGTAGAGAGATCATTGCGATTCGGAAGTGTTCTGCACTCGGTGCATTACCTCTGGGGAAACACCTCGTCACTTCTGCCACAATAATCACAGCATAGGGTGTTGACTCATGGCTTTCTATTGAGGCCTTTGTTTCATATGGAAAAAGATGAATTTGAATTCTGGGACATTGTTAAAATATGATTTCAGATTCCTAGGGAAACGCTGTAGGAATGCTGAACTACCTCTAACTACTGACTGGTTTTGCCACATCACAAATCTAACTATAAAAAGAAACTCAGAAAAAAAAATGCAGTTGAGATGGTTACATTGATGTTAAACCTCAGTGAAAATACTCTCATCATTAAATTAGGAAATATACTATGAAAAGGTGAACTTAGAATTCCATTCTCACTATCATTTTACTAAAGTAATAACTCTACAACAATGTGAGGGGTGCAGAGTCCCAGTCTCTAAAAAGGAGAAAAAGAGCCTAGTCCCAACTGATACATCTACAACACAATTCCTGTACCTAAGGCTCTCAAAGATTGTGGAAGACGGCATGGAAACATTGTAAGAGTTGGGGGCAAAGGAAGTTTGCTGCAAGACTTGGTCTCCTGGATGTAAGAAGCTGCACTATGAAGTCTCCACAACATCTCTGACAAACATGCACTGGGCAAGGGCAATACCAACAGACAAGCTAAAACAAAGGCTTCAATCTTCCACAAAGATTCACAGGTAACAGACATGTGTTGGAGGGTGTGACCTTCCCCAGGGAGGAGCACACCAATTATTTATTCAATACCAAGGGTCAGCCATGATACCAGGCATATAAGTAACATAAAAGCAGGAGGTATACACATCTGTCTCTGTCTGTCTGTCTGTCTGTCTGTCTGTCTGTCTGTCTGTCTGTCTGTCTCTGTGTGTGTGTGTGTGTGTGTGTGTGTGTGTGTGTGTGTGTGTTTTCTGTGTGTTTAAAGAAAGGCCATAAATTTGAAAGCAAGGTGGGTTATATGAGAAGCCCTGGAGAGAAGTTAGGAGAGGGAGAAAATGATGTAATTATATTACAAACTTAAAAAAAATATTTTAAAAAGTAGATAATGATGTTCTCCTTTGATACAGAAATCTTTGGAAATGCTATGCACATAGATGAGGTTAGAAGTTGGTTTGAAGTGTTTAAAAAAAGGAACACGATATTTAAATGAGACAAACGGCTCTGAGAGTTAATGGAAACAGATGGATAGCAATTAGAGAACACGAAGCATGAAACACTGCTGCAAATAGTTCCCGCCTGGAGAACGGCAGGACGATCCAAGCCTGGGAGTAGGCAGGCTGAGAAAGGCCTAGACGGAATCCCTGCTCCAGCTTGGTTCAGCTTTACTACTAAGTGGAAAAGGCAAATGGGCTTTAAAGTGAAGCAAAACAACGTACAAGATGTGATTAGATGCACATCACCTCTGTGACTCAGTTTCCATATAATTATATAATTAGTTCTCTCTCTCTCTTTCTCTCTCTCTCTCTTGATCTCTCTTCCCTCTCTCTCTCCCTGTCTCTCTCTCTCTCCCTGTCTCTCTCT
>NC_022011.1:87826941-87831149 GCF_000317375.1 Microtus ochrogaster
CTCGCTCCATCCCTCCTGCTCTCCTCATCATTGGCTCTATTCACATCTACCCTAAAAGTTGGGATTTGCTTTCTAGCTTCGCCATTCTTTTCTTATTTATTTATTTTTAAGGAGTGTCCCTAGTGTCTCTCACAACTGCAGTCTTTTAGATTAGAGGAAAATAAACAAGCATGAAAGGATTAGGAGGGGCGCTGGCTTCTGAGATTTAATATCCCCCTGGGTGAGAAATTTAGAAAAGCTACATAAAACAGAAGGACAAACTTCAATATGGCTTCCAGATTTACGGAGTATTTTATAAATGCAGACAGCTAAGCTGGAGTGGCAGCTCGGAAAAGCACCCTCAACTGGATGATTGGATGAGCTGAGAAGGAAAAGAGGAGTTTGTGAATAGTGTCATTCGATATACTGTGGTGTGTTTGATCAGGTTGCACTGTGATATTGGAATGATGCTCACAACTTCTGTTTCTATTTTCTTGTTTTGTTTTAACCTTTTGAGAATAGAACATGAACTAAGAGACTTCATCATGGTACCAGCACATATCTGTCCCAACCCTTTGAATGTCTCTTTCATTCCCCTTCCCTCGAGCATGTTGTTTCCAGCCAGTGTGTCCTTCCAGAGACTTTCCTTCAACGGCAACAAGTGTTGGATAGGAGTTACTCCACAGGCTTCAGAATCTAAAATAGGTATCTTGACCATTAGAAATCTAACTGAAATGATGTTATGTCAAATAAGATAAATGCTGCAAGACACTGTATGCACAAAGGATAAAAATACAAAGAAAACCTATAATAAATGCATATATAAAGCAGAAAATATACACATAATGAATTTTGTATACCTTAAGGTTGAATATTAAATCAGATAATTTCATCACTGATAAAATAAAAAAGATAACAGAAATGCACCTACATGCATGCTAACGGGCATTGAATATTCTTGGAGAATTTAGACAAACGCCTAAGTTTCTTTCAGAGTATAAATTTTCAAGCACACACACACACAAAAATAAATGATGCCAATTCTTAAAGAAATTTTGTCTTCCTGGATGGAAACTTAGGTGACTTGTTTAAGTATTGTGATGGCACAGAAAGGGCAAAAAAGAAAGGCGATGTTATTTGGATTACTGTGGACAAACATCAAGAGCATAGGTGACACTAGAGAAGCTCTACATTGCCTCCAGTTTGCATGAAGTGAGCCATCAGCTAAGGCAGTGTCTGCGATGAGACGCTCATGTTGTGGGGTCCTCGCTGAGACCCGGAGAGCCTTGCTCTCTTCGCTGCCCTTGTTGGGTTCTGTACGGGGGATCGCTACTACCTTAAGAGATTTCCTTGTCCCTGGCTGCTTCTCCTACTCTGTTTTAGAAAGTCCCTCTAACATTAGCCACCGTTCAGCTTTCGAGGCAAAAGCCCCTCCTTCTCACCACAGTAGCGCTCCTCTGACTTCAGAAAGCCTTCTCGTAGGCATCAGCGTTCCTCAGTCACCGATCTGCTCCGCTTGAGTTTCCCCTAACCGGCATGTGTAGAGACTATTGTAGAATCATTGCTGCATCTTTTTCAATCTGATAGCACACGCTTTCCTATGTAGTTTCAGTTTTACACTTATTATTGCTGCTATTATTTTTGTTGGAGCTGTTTGTAACCTATGACAGATCAATATAAGAAAAGATATATTTACAAGCAACACAGTAGTCATTTAAAAAAAGGGTGTTTGTTATGTGGTATTGAAGAGATATATCAGTCATATTAGGAAGAATTTATGAGATAGTTTATCGTTTTCACAATGTTTAATAATCTTAAGTGTTGGAGAATAATATACAGCAAATAGCCCCGGCCTGTTAATCTGTGGAACTGGGTTTCAGCCACTGTTCTCAGCCATCCCCGCGGTGGTATTTCGTTAGTATGCACCTAAATTACATTTATCATGTTCACGCTAAGCCTGACACGACAGTTTCCCACCAAGAGAAACAACCTCTGTTTTCACCTGTGGTTTTTGAAGGTATGTTAAGCTAAAGTCATTTTCTAATGTTTTTAATCTTACGGATGCAAGGTTCTTTTTGCAGACACGAAGTCAAACTAAATGTTATCTCTGCCCTCGGGGACATTCCAATCCAGCTGAGGAAATGAAACAAATTATAATAATCCAAATCTGATTACCGGCTGGACATGGTCTAAGTTTCCCATTCCCTTTGGTTGTACAATTAAACTACAAAGAGCGTGTGAGTAGGAAGATTACCTGAATAAAGCAGCCCGGACCCCATTAGTCACCAGCTTGGAGTCAGCATGGCGCATGTCCCTGTCTTCTTTCACCACTCAGGCGGCCTAGGACACGTGCCATGAAATGTCCCACGAGCTTTCTCTTCCGTGATTATTTATAGACATTAGCACGTACTTTTACAGGTAGAGAAAGTTGGACTCAGTGAAGCTAAATTCTGCAAACAGGGACCGAAACTAGATCCTTCTGAGCTTTATGACCCACTAATCTTTTCAATAAAACATAGTCGTATTCCTCCGTGGTACCAGTGATCACAGAATCATTGTACCTTCAAGTCTAGTAAGTAGTATAAACAACCTCTTAGATGTTTCCCTAGCAACCGTGGGAGCTCATCGGTACAGTGTGTACAAACTCTTGCCTCTTCTCCACTGACAAGGAAAGCATCCCTCAGATAAATGAGAATGAGAAAGAGTTGATTTCCACTAATAGTGACAGTTGACAACAGTGTTTTGAGGTGGATTCTGAAAATGTATTTAAAATCAGTAAAAATAATAATAATAAAAATTGCCATATTTATTATGGGCAGAGGAAGCATGAGTCATAGCACGCCTTCGCCTTTAATCCAGAGTGCCCCGGCAGCACAACAGACCTACAGCATTGTGTTTGTGATTTACCACCTCTACATGTTTTGCCACAGTGCATGTTATGATCTAGTACACCTCTTTGGCTCTCTCATAAGAGCCTAATTCTTCTACTTTTGCTTATATTGACTGCTTCAAACCGTTGTTTCAATAATCACTGAGGGACACATTTTTAATCTATTTGATTTATTATCTTTACAGAAATGACTGCAGTCGTGATTTTGGATAGTCGGGTATTATAGGAACCTAAAGAATCTAACTTAACATATAGGAATAAAAAGTAATTTATAACCCCAAAGAATTGAGTTGCAGTTACCATAGTAACCTTAGCCATGAACATTAAGCTTGAGAAGGTAGAAAGCTCACCCATAATAGTGCAGAAACATGGCTTTTTCATGCTTAATAAGCCAGATATATTATATATCATAATTGTGTGCAATAAATTACCTCTGTGGAGGAAAGAAAGCTCTAAAATGGTAAATCAGCAATTTTTAAGGGTTGACTAGCTTCTTTAAAGTGTCCTGTGAGCCGAAAAAAATTATCCCTCCACTGCAAAGATATCTATTAATATCTGTGTAATGAAAGAAGTGAACATAAACATTTAAGTATATAATACACTTGAAAATAAAGGCAAATTTCTAACTCTTTCATGAACCTTGAGAGCTGTTAAGGACCCAGGAGACCAGCCAAAGCAGAAGTCTGTTGAATGGCTCACCTAATAGGCTGAAGCCAGCCGTAGCTGAACCTCCAATCCAGATCAGGTTTTCTCACCACACGCCCCCCTTAAAGATTGAGGTGTTATTGCAAGATTGCTTCTTTGAGCCTACTATGTGCCCTCTCTTTGCTCCCCAGAATGACACAGAGTGAAATTAATCCCCATCGCATCATTTGACAGTCCTTTGGGTATTTGAAGACAGCCCTTAAGGTAATTATCCCACTGCCCCGATTCCTCGGGTTAACTTTGTCTGTGTTTCACATGACCTGGCTCGCCTCACATAACAGGATTGTAAAACTCGGCAAAAGAGGACTCAAATTTCAAAACTTTATTTTGCAACCCCAAATTCAAGGCTAAATTCCAGGCTACAGGAAGAAATTTAACAAGAGTAAAATGTACAGCCTAGACTCAAAATTATAAACAAATGAACACAAAAACCAACCAGCAAGCCAGTAACTGTGATCTTTGTTTTATAGATGGTGATAATTGAAAGACTGAATAGATCTCAAATGCTGCAGTTACGCCTAAATACAGCCCCTTCCCCTTGTCTATTCCTATACCTTCCAGAATGCTGCAGTTACGCCTAAATACAGCCCCTTTTCCCTTGTGTATGCCTATACCTTCCAGAATGCTGCAGTTA
>NC_022011.1:87831615-87832459 GCF_000317375.1 Microtus ochrogaster
CCTAAATACAGCCCCTTTCCCCTTGTGTATTCCTATACCTTCCAGGACTACACTCAGTTTGAACACACTCATTCCCTAATTCATTATGCCATCGAAAGTCCCATAGTATCAGGAAGAAAGAAAGATCCTCGAGGTCTTTCAAATGATGTGTTGATTTAAATCAATGCTTGTATGTTTTTTTTTAATTTGAGATAATTCATTTGTTCAAAATCATTTTTATAAACTTTGATCCTTAATTTTTCAAAAAGAGTATGGCATCAACTACACGCCATATTCCACTTTAGAATGTCTCAGAAGAAGGATGTCTAGCTTTTTACCAGAATTTTTTAGATCTGATTTCCTAATTACATTTTTAATGATGTTTGATTTTCTAGCCAGAACAGGCTAGCCAAGAATATGGACGTGAATATTCCATGCTATGGAAAAAAAATCACTGTGATGATTGAAGCTGACCAGATGTTTTCCTCTCTAATGTAAGCGAGAAAAGCAGGGAAATATGTTCCTAGTCTATATATTTCCTAAGGATAAAGCATTGGCAGCTCCACCTGGGATCGGAATGGGCTTTGGAAAAGTAAAACATTATTCAGTGAAGTGCGGTTACTACTCTTCCAGACATGTCCATTAGATTGGTTATTCCATATGGTAGAAAATTTGACAATATATACACAAGTTACCAAATTCTCATGATATTGTTAGGGTAGTGTGTCTTATATATACTAAGTTTTGGGTGACATGGATTATCAAAAAAAGGTCGAACTCTTACACGTCAAAATAAGCCCTTAGTAGGTCTCCATTTACAGTGATTAGTAGGTCTCCAGTTACAGTGATTAGTAGGTCTCCAGTT
>NC_022011.1:87832886-87851575 GCF_000317375.1 Microtus ochrogaster
TTACAGTGATGATTAGTAGGTCTCCAGTTACAGTGATTGCTAACAGGTGAAAAAGCGACTGAGGCAAAGCCACGTCAACCAGGGACAGTCGCATCCATGGCAGTTAAAAGCCACTTGATTCTTGGCAAGAGAAATTTCATCTATTGAGTCAGATCGTTAATGTGCACAGTGTGATGACGTCACGTGGAACATGCTAGAAGATTTTGATCTTTTCATTTGTTTCACCACTTAGTCTCTTTCCAAAATCGAATATTTTACTCACAAGAAAGTAGGCAGGAAAGCATCCTATTGGAGCTTCAGGACACCTCCTGTTATTTCTCCTATTCTGGAATCAATAGCGTGCAGGAAATGTGTAGCACACGCTAGAGTGACAACAGCAACATCTAATACCAAGTTTTCTCCTGTTGGCTTTATGACATGCCTTGTGTGTTTTATTTAATTCAAATCTCTCACAGCAGTTGTGTGAGACAGTTGTTGAGAAAGATGAGAAAATTGGGGTTCTCCGAGAGTCAATTACTGCCTAGTGAAGAGACTAGATAGGAACATCGGTGTTCTGAGATAAAACAAACAGACTTCTTTCAACTTAAAGTATTGCATTCTTTTTACTGTATTATAACCATGAGGAAAGTTACAGTTTCTCTAAAATTTCCATCAGACGGATACAAAGGAGAGTGAGAATCAGAGGTTAATGGCAGTGTATGTCTGAATAAGTGATCGCAGACAGACCTAAATAGCAAGGTCTTCCATGGGGAAAACATAGCTTATAGGGATGTTGTACAGAAGGCTGTGTGATAAGAATTCTCCAGTAACAAGAATGTCAATGACTTGGCCTCCAAAAATTGCCCTTTCTCTCAATTGACATGGAGCCTATGAGGAATTTCATAGCTGGATAGGACCTTTGGTTTCTAAGAAGTATTTCAATGCCTTTGTAAGTTAAGTGGAGAAAGGCCTCAGATAATGAGAAAAAAGGAGCAATCTTTTTTCTTTCTTTCTTTCTTTCTTTCTTCCTTTCTTCCTTTCTTTCTTTCTTTCTTTCTTTCTTTCTTTCTTTCTTTCTTTCTTTCTTTCTTTCTGTGTTTTTCAAGACAGGGTTTCTCTGTAACTCTGGAACTACCTCTGTAGACCAGGCCTTGAACTCACAGAGATCCACCTGCCTCTGCCTCCCTAGTGCTGGGATTAAAGGCGTGCACTACCACAACTCAGCCCAATCTTATTTCTTAAAGTCTGAAGAAAACACCATTTGTGTTTGCCAAATATTGTGCCTGGTACCTTTGGAAGGATACATTCTCTTCCTAATGCTCCTGAAAATCATGAGGCCTAGTTTGACCAATGAACAGAAGTGATTGCATAAGGGCTGGGAGTGTGTGCTTTGTCTTGTCTCTCTCTGCCAAGAGAGCGGAACACGTTGAATGGGTACAGTTTCTTCAACCTGTTTTCTGAAGATAAGATGAAGGAGTGTTACAAGAAACGTATAGTAAGCATCTACCATGTGTGGGAAAGATGTTTGTAGTTAAACTTACATGTTGGGTTGTTTGTGACTGCAAAATAACTTAACTCTTCCTTCTTCTGTGTGCTTACCCTAAAGAACCAGACAGACACACATCAAATCTCATAGTATTTCTTTGTAAAACCAGACAAAGACAAGGGAAGATTGGGGAGATGGCTCCATGGGAAAGGCTTGCTTGCAAGGACAATGATCTGAGTTTGAATCCCCAAAACACCTGTAAAGCACAGTAGCTACATCTGTGCCCCTACAGCGTCTTCTCAATCCCCATAGCTGTCATAAAGTACTCCAACAAAATCAACATAACGGGGACAGGGCTTCTGCTGTCTTACAAGTCAAGGGTGCATTGCATCAGGGATAAACGTCAAGGCAAGAGAAGCCTGAAGTAACTGATACAGTACAGCCACACTCAGAAAATAAGGAGCAGCGATTGAGGATGGGTTCTCGGTCACTTCCTCCATTTACATGATCCATGGTCTCAGCCAAAGAAGGTTGATGGCTTGGTGTTCTGTGGGACCCCTGACAGGGGGAGCAGGGGTGTCTCTGAACCTTTTGCAGTCTCTTGGTACTCTTCCTCCTGCTGGGTTGCCTCGCTCAGCCTTGACGGGAGGGCTGTGCCTGGTATTATTATATCCAGTTGTGCCGTGTTTGGTCGATATCCATGGGAGGCCTGCTCTTTTCTGGGGGGACAGGAAGGGGAGTAGATCTGGAGGGGAGGGGAGCTGGGAGAAGTGGGGGGAGTGGAAAGAGAGGAAGCTACACTGAGGATGTGTTGTAGAGGCAAACACTGAATGGTGCCGTGCACAGTGGGTGGGACTTCCGGCCTCAACTGACTCGATCAAGACAGTCTCCACAGTCAGGCCCAGAGGACAATCTCCTTCCTTCTGGGTGACTCTAGAATCTGTGACGTTGACAAAGGACACTGGTGGACGCATCCAGCATGATGGGAGGCAGAGATAGAATCTTTAGAAGCTCATGGGCCAGATAGCCTGACCTAACCACTTGCAAACCTCACCGTAGTTTGTCTCCAGGTATAAGGCAAGAACAGGCACCAAAGTTGTGTGCTGTTATCCACAAGCACTGACACATAAACATGCACTCACATCCTATGTGGATAAAGACTTGAAAGACAATGGGGTAATGTTTTTAACATTATAGAGCAATACCTTAGACACTAAGAATTAGAAGGCTGAAATGGATTAAAAATAGTTGTATACATATAGTACAAATAAGCATAAAATTTTTACTTTGTACACCATTGATGCCCAATAATTACTGCCAAATAAGCAATGCTGGTATTCTCTAGGAGCAAAACATGCCACAAAACAAGTATACATGCACACACATACACACACGCACATGCACAAACACACACATAAATACATTTTAAGTGAAAAAATTTTTTCTTACAGTTTCCTTTGGTTCTAAGGATCTACAAATACTCCAATTACAATGGAGAGTAGTTTAAGAATGACAAAGTTGTAGGCTTCCTGAGAGATAATGAGCCTATTTCCCTTAAAATTTAATTTTTTTGCAGAAAACTTTTCTTATATCCCTAAGCGAATGCCTCTGCTAATGGCCATTAACTATAGCTCTGTGTGCGTGGGCATGCATGTCTGTATTCTCTATTTAGAGAATAGCTTTTGGTATTTTAATCTTATTACTGCAAGTGAAGACCTTCATTTCTTTATTTAAGACTATGGGATGAGGGCCCAGAGAGTTGGCTCGGGGGTTTAGAGCAGTTGCTGCTCCCACAGAGGACTGCAGTGAGCATCTGAACATACACACAGGCGGTTGACAGCCAGCTTGTAACTTCAGCTCCAGGGGACCCTCTTCTGTCCTCTATAATAACCCACATACATGTGGGGCACACACACCACACACACGTAAAAATTAGATGCTGAGAAAAAAAGACTATGAGATGATTAGACACCAAACATATTTCTTTTAGAACTAACTTCGACAACCTATGTTTGGAGATTCTTTAACCTCTATCTATACACAGAAATTATGTGACCCAACCTGTATATTACAAACCATGAAGCCTGGTTTCCTCTAGCCTAGAATGTCACTTCCTATAATTTCAAAGTTTTCCATACTGGGCACAGAAGCATTCCTATGAAATTACTAATATTTCAGGCAATAGTGGATGATATTAATACCAGAATGATAAAATTTCCTACATAAGCTGTGTTTTGAAGAGATGTTTCCAGATGGCTAAAAATGTAGAAGAAGGCAAGCCAAATTAAGAACACACTGGAAACCCCCAGTACAGGGATCATCTTTTAGAGTTAGTTGTAGATCATTCCTGGGCCAATTCTGGACCCTTCTCTTCTATACATGTGCTACAGAGATAATACACAGGCTGAGTCACATCTATAGATGAGTTTCTAGGTTAAATCACTCAAGGCTTTAAACACTAGTTATAAATGAGTAGTTCCTAAATCTTTCTCTCCAGTCCCATCTCTTCTCAACACTCCAGGCTCATAAACTCAGCTTAAATCTAACACAAAAATTCTACCAAGTCCATTTCCTCTCAAACACTCTCTTCTCCATCTCTTTTCTATGTCAGGAAATATCAATTCCCTTTCTTTCAATGATCAGAATAAAATCTAAAATTTATCCACGCCCCATCCCAGCCTCTCATCTGTTCTGCAAATAAAGTCTATCAGTTCTGAAGACATCGCCTCCATCTTTATTACCATCCCAACCCCCCATCTCTCATCTGCATTGTTGTAGTGGTGTCCTACTGAAATCCCTTCCCTGACGGGCTTCCCCACAGTGGTAAGTGTGTGGGACTTTAAAGCAGAGCCCAAACCATCTCCTTCATCTGAACCTTTTTAGTAAAATCCTTGTTTCCTATCCTGCCCTTGCACAAAATATCCTTTCCCTTTTATAGATTATCCTTCTTCTAAGTTTTTGTCTGTAGTGATATTTCATTTGTATTTTAACAAACAAAGCTTGCCTGATGATCAGAGAGTAAAACAGCCCCACCGGTCAGCCTTACAGACCAGGCAGTGATGACACACACCTTTAATCCCAGTAGCCACACTGTTTGCAATAGAAATCAGACGGTAGTGGTGCACGCCTTTAATTCCAGCCCTAGAGAGGAATAAAAGACAGGAGGATTCAACTCTCAGATTCTCAGACACAGTCTCATTCTGAGATTCCTAGAGACAGGATTGCTATTTTCAGACTGCACCAGAGCTAAGAGCCAGTGGCTGGCTGTTTTGCTTTTCTGACCTTCAGGTTGAACCCCAACATCTGTCTCTGGGTTTTTATTAATTGTGCTCCGCATGTCACTCAGTCTTATTGCCCTCAGCCACTGCTCTCCACACAGGCCTCCACCTGATCTTCAGTTAGAGGGTACACTGCCATCTCAGGACATGCACTGTGGTTGTTCTGCCTGGAAGGGTCTGCTTCTCAGTTATCTTCAAGTTTAAATCAAATTCCACTTAATATGCATACCATAAAAAATAGTATCCAACCCTCTGGGAGAAGCATGGAAGTTGGCTACGTGTGACCTAAGCTGGTCAATGTCATTATACAGTCCATCTGTGATAGCATAACTGTCCTTGGAGGTCCCACAGAAATCAAGAATGGATTAAAACCCATTAATTAAATAGATGGGAAATATATCCCAGAGGTATTTACTCATCCTACTTAGTCATAGTTTAAGTTCTTCCAACTTAAAGTTAACATGCCCAAGAAAGCATTTATTTGACACTAAGTAAAACTTGAACAAGATTGACACCATTTGAGAGAATTATCATAAACTGATTAGTGAGTTATAATCTTAGAATTTGACTGATGTTGAATGTGGTCCAGTTCCCTAACTCTCCTTGATATTATCTTATCTTCTTGAGTGCAATTAATGTTCGAATTACTTTGATTTTTTTGACTCTGTATTTATTGATTTCAAATTCATATTTAGATTTAAAATTAGATAAAATTCATGCCAAAACTACAAATACATAAAACTTTCACTTTCTTATTCTAGCCTGAAGTGGAAAAAAATGGTTTAGTATATAGTTTAGTTTTCATTGTCCACTTGACTGGATCTCCAGTTACCTGGAGATACCTCTGGGAGATGTAATGGAGGAGGAAAACCCCGCCCTGAATGTGAGGGGGGCGTTTCCATGAACACAGCTCTGTACTGAGCAGGGAGACAAGGGGATGACATAAGCATCCATGTTCATCTGTCTACTTCCTGACAGTCTATGAAGTGTGACCTCTAGTGCTCCCATGTCATGATGAACTATATTTCCTTGAATGATGAGCCAAAATAAATACTTTATTAAATTATTTGTGACAAGTATTTTTGTCATAAAAAGTAAAAGTATTCTAATAAAGTATGCAGACTTGCAGAGTTTTACATTTTCTTCTTCTTGAAAGCATAACAAAGAACATACTGATTGCAATAAACAATGCCAAGCAGTAAGTAATATACTTCTTTTCTTTTTTTTTAAAAAAAAAATCACTATATATTAGGCTCTCTTCCTCACCAATATAATAGACCTTCTGATATGTTCAATGTTTATCTGGTATTCCATGGTGTGATTTCTCTGAGTATTATGCATTAGAATCTTTCATTTGTTTTTGAAAAATGTTAATATTGTTTTTACTTTTTTTACTATTGAAGATAATGTGCAAAATCTTCAGAATGATTCAAAAGTTTACTGTACATTGTATGTGCAGATACTTGCTTATGAATGTTATTCCCCACTCAACGGAACCAGGACTTTCCAGGAAACTGAAGACACAGAGATGGATAATAAGCAGGGTAATTCCTTGATTTCAGGGCTAGAAAAAGTGGAATAAGACAGGGTGTTTTTGTAAATAGTCTCTGTCATGAACATCATGCTGGACAAGAAACTAGAAATGTGTTCTAAAAGTGATCATGAGGAATCTAACATAGTTGTTAGCTTGAAGCAAGCATCATTTACTAGTCCTTGTAAGTACAGTTAGAACACCCACACATGGAGGAGAGTTCACAATATGTATTGTGTTGTCAATATTGGATGTTAATAAGCAGCTATACATATTACTTTATTGAGTAAAATTAAATTCTATTGTTAAATTCTGATATAAAAAATAATTAAATGAACAAGTAAAAGTGAAATTTTCTGACAGTGAAAAGCAGATGTGAAAAGATAATTCAATTAGAAAACAATTTGTTAAATAACATTAAAAATTCATTTAGGGATGAATCGTTTTGAGCAGTTTGAAGTTAAGGAGTATCCAAACAGTCCTCTAATCCTGAAAATACATATTCACAAACTCCTTTTAAATTATAAAAAGATAAATGGCATTTTTCAAAAAAAAACCTGGTAAGTAGTGCTTTAACTAGCTGGTCACATATGATGTTACTATTCAGGGGACAGAACTGAAATAAAGAAGCTAAGACATGATAGACCCGGAATGAGCTCATGGGACTTCTGGGGTGTTTTTGGTGTATGTCATGAACATAATTGTGAGACAATACCAGATTAACACAAATGAGGAGAATTCTACCTTGCTACTTTCAAAAATATCAATCCCATAGCATCTACAGATAGACAGAAGCTATTCCCAGATTGATCTAGAAGGACAAGATAATAGTACAACCATATACACATTCTGTAGAGCACATTATTGATAAATTTGGCAGAACATAAATAATTCTCTAGACCATCGGATTAATAATTTTACTTTCTTATTAGTGGAACATATGTTGAAATTATGCAATCCAATAAAATTCTAGATTTTTTGTAAATTCAAAATGATAAATTACAATATAAATAAAAGTCTCATTGACAGTTATAACCTACACAAGTTGGAAGAACAAGCTGCATCACCCTCACCACTCCCCTGTCATCTTCTCAAATAATCTATTGTTTCCTAGGAAGTAATATTTTAGAAGAGATATGTGCCTAGAGAAAAATCTGGCTGCTTCCCACCTAGATAAAACTGTAAGCATGCCACTCCCTTTGGTCCTTTAAAGCTTGTGGGCCTGTGGGTTGTCATTCTCTGGCAGGATCCTGTCAACCCTGTCAATCCATACTAGACAATGGTCTTCTGTAACACTCTATCTCCTTCAAGGTGATTTGTTCATTTTCTGCAAAGATTATTCTAGAAGATGTCCTTACTTTTGTTGTGTTGCTCTTGTTATTTTTTTATTGCTAGTGAGTGTTGTCATTTATTTTCACTAATAATCCATCTCTCTGGGGAAAATTGTGTTAATGTTTTCATGCTGAGTAAAAGCTTTGGTTTAGAATTGAGGAACACATATATAAGACTGTGGCTGTAAACAATCAACCCTAAGGAAACAAAGAATGGCAAAACTAACACTACATTGTGCATAGAATATTTTAAAAGAAAGAAGCATTTGTTTAAGTACTCAGTCGCATGCAGATTGACATCTTCAGATCACAGCGTATTGGTTAAGAGAGATACTTCAGGATCAGTCATTATCAGATGAGCAGTCTTGGATGTGGATTATACAGTCTTGAGTATCTCCTCTCTCATCTCTAAAGCAGAAATGATAACACTATTATATCCTAGTGTTATGATTATTTATTTACATAAACTCTCAGAAGCAAGCTGGATGCTAACAGACCCAGTTTAAGAATTCAAGAGGTATTATCTACCACTATCATCACCATCAAAAAAAAAAAAAAAAGATTCTAAAATAAAATACAATCTGAAGTCCTGAATAGCATCGACATGGATTGCACAAGTGTCTTTGACCTGAGTATTGAAGGATGCTGGTGATAACAAAGGCTTTTTGCTATTATGGCAATGAAGCCTGTGTAACAATAATAAGGTAGAATTCTCCTTCCCTTGTAAAAAAAACTCCCCCATTTCTCATCTGCTCACACCCTTACTCAGGTTAGAAAATTTGAAGTTTACTCCTGTTCTTCTTACTTTTTCATCTCTATACACTTTGTATTTGACATTTTGTAACAAAATCCAAGTTGCCAAGAAATAAAAGAAACTATATGATTTCTGAGGGAGCTAAATATTACAAGAAGCTAAATTAGCACAACACCAGATACAAAACCAAACCTAAAACAAATGGGTAAAAATAAAGTAGACACATACAGTATCATGGACATATGTAAATACACATATACACATCTACACTCACACACACATACAAGAAAAGAAGAAACTTTAAAAAACCAAGAGCCAAATTATAAAACTTTAAAAACTGACTTCCATGTCTGTTTTCTTCCGTGACAGTTAGAATTACTACAGCAACACACTGAATACTGTCATAGACACACCAAAGTTTACATAGGCATTATCAGAAATACATACTATCATTGCAGACGATGAGCAACACAGCTACACCCACCTGCAAAAAAAAATAGGGTATATAGTTGGAGGAGTGGGTGAGTGACCTCCCCCCACCACTGGACTGACACACCCCATGGATTCTGTCCCCCTGAGACCCATTCTTCTGCTCAAGCCCTCCTATAGTATCATCCTCTCCACAGTCAGCACTTCCCCTCAACTCTGGCAGACTTCATTGGCTCAGAGACAGTCCACACCAGTTGGGAGAACAGATGCAAACCATGGCAAACAGGCCACAGCAGTCAGAAGAACAAAGACCCCAACCCCTGCTTGCTGCACCAAAAGCCAAGCTAACCACCAGAAGGCCTACACACAACTTAAACAGAGACTCCCCTGCAAGATCAGAGGTCACAGTGGTCACTAGAAATCCAGGGCCCAAAGACTACAAGATCAAAAAACACCTATCTAACAAAGACAAACTCAGAAATCAGGGCCTAAGACCTATAATCATTCCAAAATGAGATGCCTAAATGCCAATGTAAAAATACAATCAACAACAGCTAGGCCAATAAGGGCCCCGACGACTGTAAGATCTGAATATTCCAAGCAACAGAAGCACAAGAAAGCAACATTAAAAGCAACTTTATAAAGATGATAGAGGACCTTAAAGAGAAAACTATAAGCTTGCCTATATAAATCAAAGAAAAGACAACCAAAAATTGGAGGAAATCAATACATCCCTTAAAGAACGCTAAGGAAACCAAGAAAAGAAAAAAAAAAAAACCAACCAAACAGGTGAAGACAGCTGTTCAAAACCTGAAAAATCAAAATAGAAGCAATAAAGAAAACTCAAAGTGAGGGAATTATGGAAATGGAAAATCTGGATAAGTGAATGGGAACTACAGATGCAAACATCACCAACAGAATAATAGAGATGGAGAAGAGAATCTCAGGTACTGAAAACACGATAGAGGAACTAGAGTCAAAGGGAACATCAAATAAAAAAAAAAAAAAAAAACATTCAGGAAATCTTGACACTATGAAAAGACCAAACCTAAGAATAATAGGAATTGACAAAGAAGAAAAATCTAAGCTCAAAAACCCAGAGAATATAAGTAACAAAACCATGGAGGTAAAATTTTACTAACCTAAAGAAGGACATGCCTATAAAAGTACAAGAAGCCTACAGAACACTAAATCGTGTGGACAAGAAAAGGAAGCCCCTCTGAGACATAATAATCAAAACAAGAAGAATACAGAACAAAGAGCATATTAAAGATGGAAGGGGAAAAGGCCAAGTAACTTATAAAAAGCAGATCTATTAGAATCACACATGATTTCTCAATGGAGACCCTAAAAATCAAAAGGGCCTGGACATGATGTCTTTCAGAATCTGAGAGACCAGAGATGTTAGCCCAGACCACTATACATAGCAATACTTTAAATCACCATAGATGGAGAAAGCAAGTATTTCATGACAAGGTCAAATTCAAACAGTATGTATTCACAAATCCAGCCCCACAGAAGGTACTAGATGGAAAACAACCCAAGGAAGTTAGCTATACCCACAAAAACACAGACAATAGATAATCTCACCGCAGCAAAACCCAAAGAACAGAAACACACACACACATACACACTACCACTAACAATAACAACATAAATAACAGGAGTTAACAATCACTGATCATTAAAACCTTTCAATATGAATGGACTCAATTCACCAATAAGAAGATACAATTAACAGAATGTATATAAAAACATTATAATTTGCTTTTGCTGCATACAAGAAACACACTTCAACATCAAAGATAGATATTATCTCAGAGTAAAGGGTGAGAAAATTATTTTTCAATCGACCTAAGAAGTAAGCTACCCTAACATCTAACAAAATAGATTTCAAATAAATTAAAAAGAGATAGAGGGACATTTCACAATCAAAGGAAAAATCCACCAAGGTAATATCTCATTTCTAAAGAACATTTCATCCAAACACAAAAGATTCTACCTTTTCAGCACCTCAGGGAACCTTCTCCAAAACTAACCATATACTAAGCAAACTCACCTGAAATAAGTATAGGACAGAAAATAATCAAACATAGGGCTGAAATCAATAAAATGGATACCAGGAGGACAACACAAAAATCAGTGAAACAAAAAGTTGATTCTTTGAGAAAATTAACAATCTAGATAAATGCTTATCCAAACTAACTAAAGGGCAGAAAGAGAAATCCAAATTAACAAAATCATAAATGAAAAGGGAGACATAATAACAGCTACTGAGTAAATCCAGAGAAACATTAAGTCATGCTTCAAAAATCTATACACCACAAAATTGGAAAATCTAAAAGAAATGGACAAATTCTTAATAAATACCACATATCAAAATTAAATCAGGATCTGACAAACAATTTAAATAGGCATACAACCCCGAAGTAAATAGTAATAGTCATTAAAAGTCTCCCACCACCTCCACAAAAGCCCCAGGGCTAGATGGTTTTAGCACAGAAATGTGTGATATTTGTACACTGTGACGATATATTTCTGTGACTGGTGTAATAAAAAGTTGAATGGCCAATAGCTAGGCAGGAGGTTGATGGGATCTTCTAGGGAGAGAAAATAAGAGGAGGAGGAAACTAGACAGACAGAAGACTCCAGGACACATGGAGAGAGAACAGGAGGTGCAAGATGGAAGACAGATAATGCCACGTGATAGAACATAAGTCAATATAAATGACTTAATTTAAATTACAAGAGCTAGTTGGAAATAAGTCTGGTTTGTAGACTGTGCTTCCATGATTAATAGGAAGTCTCCATACTTTTACTTGGTAGCTGGTTGACAGAACAGAAAAAGTCAACATCAAATTAAGTAGAGAAACTCAAAGTAATTCCACTAAAATCAAAAACAAGACAAGGTTGTATACTTTTTTTCATATGTCTTCAGTATTGTACTTGAAGTTCTAGTTAGAGAATAAGATCAAGGGGATACAAATTGGAAAGGAAGAAGTCAAAGTATTATTCTTTGCAAGTGATATGATAGCTTATATAAGCAACCCCAAAAATTCTACCAGAGAACTCCTGTAGCTGACAAACACCTTTAGTGATATGACTGAACACAAGATTAACTCAAAAAAAGAAAAGAAAAAGAAACAGTAGCTCTCTTATCTACAGAAGATAAAGTGGCAGAGAAAGAAATCACAGAAATAACACACTTCCCAACAGCTGCAACAATAAAAAGCATCTTGGAGTAACTCTAACAAAGCAAGTGAAAGATCCTGTATAACAGGAACCTCAGCTCTTTGAAGAAAGAAATTGGAGAAGATATCAGAAGATGGATCTCCCATGCAAATGGATAGGTAGGATTAACATAATAAAAATGGCCATCTTACCAATAGCAATCTATAAATTCACTATAATCCCCATTAAAATCCCAACACAATTCTTTACAGACCTTTAAAGAACAATACTGAACCTCATACTGAGAAATCAAAAAAGTCCAAGGATAGCCAAAACAATCCTGTGCAAGAAAAAACTTTCAGAGGTATCATCATCATGTGGTATTGTCATAAAAAACAGAAAGGTAGATCAATAGAATTGAATCGAAGACTCTGAAGTAAGTCCACACATGTATGGACCTGTGATTTTTGACAAAGAAGCCAAAATTATGAAATGGAAAAAAAGCATCTTCAGCAAATGGTGCTGATTTAACTGGATGTCAGATTATAGAAAAATGCAAATAGATCCATATTTATCACCCTGCAGAAAACTCAAGTCCAAGTGGATCAAACCTTGATAGCATTCCAGATACATTGAACCTAATAGTATAGAAAATGGGTAATAGCTTTTAACAAATTGGGACAGGAAACAAATTCCTAAATATAGCATCAATAGCACAGACAGTGAGATAGACAATTAATAAATGGGACTTCATGCAACAGAAAAGTTTCTGTAAGGCAAAGGACACCATCAACAGGACAGAGCAGCAATGGGAAAAGATCTTCACCAACCCCCACATCTGACAGAGGGCTGATTTCCAAAATATATAAAGAACACAAGAAACTAGACATCAAAAAACCCAAATTGTCCAATTAAAAATGGGGTACAGAGAATTCTCAACAGAAGATCCTTGAATGGGCAAGAAACACTTAAGGATATGTTCAACATCCTTTAGCCGTCAGAAAAATGAAAATCAAAATGACTCTGAGACTCCATCCATCTTAAATCTGTTGGGATGGTTAAGACTAAAAATAAAAATGACAGCTCGCACTGGAGAGGATGTGGAGCAAGGGGAGCACTCCTTCATCGCTGGTGGACATGAAAACTTGTACAGTCACTTTGGAAATCAATGTGGTGGTTTTAGAAAATTGAGACACGATCTACCTCATGACCCAGCTGTACCATTCTTGGGCATATACCTAAAGGATGCTCAATAACACAACAAGAACACTTGCTCAGCTATATTCATAGCGTGTATATGTGTAATAGCCAAACCTGGAAACAACCTAGATGTCCCTCAACCTAAGAATGAATAAAGATAAGGTGGTTCATTTACACAGTGAAGTATACTCAGCTGTTGAAAGCAATGACATCATGGAATTTGCAGGCAAATGGAACTAGAAAAAAGTCATCCTGAGTGAGGTAACACAGACCTAAAAAGACAAATTTGCAAACATAATATGTACTCACTTATAAGTGGATAGTAAGTATAAAATAAAGGGTAACTGTGTTAGAATCCACAGACTCAGAGAGGCTAGGTGCTATGGGATAATGCTCTCATACACTGTAAAGATTCGTCACTCTTATTGGCTTAATAAAACACTGATTGGCAAGTAGCCGGGCAAGAGGTAGGCAGGGCAACCAGACTAGTAGAATTCTGGGAAGAAGAAATGCAAAGTCAGTCATAAGCCAGAAGCAGAGGAAGCAAGATGAAGACGCCTTACTGAGAAAAGGTATTAAGCCGTATGACTAAACATAGACAAGAGTTATGGGTTAATTTAAGTTATAAGAGCTGGTTAATAATAACCCTGAGTTAATAGGACAAACAGTTTATAATTAATATAAACTTCTGTGTGTTTCTTTGGGACTGAACATCTTCAGGACTGAGCTCGAGAGAAACTTATCTACAGCTAGGTACCAAGGAGGATGTTTAGATCCCTTTGGGAAGAGGAAATAGAAGGGATTTCATAGGTGAACTGGGGCAGGTGGAGATGTGAATATGAGGGATCAGGTTGGAAGGGTAGAGGGGGAGAGTACTGAAAGAGACAGCTGGAAAGCAGCATGGGGGTGGCGTTTTGGGGTCAGCAAAAACCCGGTGAAAGGGAAACTCTACAAGGATGACCACAACGAAGACTTCTAGCAATAGGGGACATGTAGCCTGAACTGGCCATCTACTGTGACCAGGCAAGACTTCCAGCGGACAGACTGGGACATCAAACCCAGCCACAAATAACCTTCTACCTACACTCTGTTCAGCTTATGGGATGTGCTGGGTAAGGGTGGTGCAGACATTGTGGGAGAGGCCAACCTATGACTGGTCCAGCCTGAGAAAGACACTACCCTTGACAATGCCTCAAGCTCTAATACCCAGACGCTGGATAGCCCAGAAACTAGGATAGAGCCAAAAATGATTAGAGAAAAAAAAATGTCAATGTAATGGTGCCTAATGACATTGTGCTCTTCTCATAGATTGGTGCTACCCCAGTTGTTATCAGAGAGGCTTCATCCAGTAATTGATGGGAACGGATATAAAGACCCACAGCCAAAAACGTTAGGCTGAGCTCATGGAATCCTGCTGAAGAGTGAGGAGGGACTGTAGGAGCCAGACAGGGTCAGGAAAACCCACAGAAATTAAGAACAGGTTTATAAAAGCACCATTTATTCTTAGTGTATGCATTCATCTCGCCCACACCTTCAAGATGTTCCCAGGGCCTCTTCCACTGACTACTCTCTCCCTCCTGGGAAGATTTTCATTTCTGTCCTTGTGGAATAACTGTGCGTGGTCCGGAGTTCCATTTGTGTGGAGACAGACATGTGCTTTTAAAATTGCATTCAAGTTGTAATTTTTTGTAATTCATTGCTTAGTAAAATTTTACTGCACGAATGTAACAATAGCTGATTTATTCCCCTATGGATCGACAAAGACCCCGGACAGGCTTCAGTTTTATACTTTTGTGGGTATAGTAACTCTAGTCGATCTTCTGTTGGGTTTCTTCCATTTATGTTTTCACTTCTCTTGGTTAAACAGAAAAGTACAATGCTGGACAAATTATTGTTTATTTTTCTTCATAAGAAACTGTCGAGCTATTTTCCAAGTGTGTTTTACATTTTACTCCCCACGAGCATAATGTATCTTTTGAAGCGTCACGTCCCTGACACTGGTGACACAGCTTTTCTACTTAAAACTCTAATTTAGGGCTGGAACATCCTCCTTATGTTATAATTTGTATTCCTGGTGCCTCATAGTGCTGAATATTTTAATCCTTTTGTTTACTATTAGCAACAAATATATTTTTCTTTGTCCATTTTAAACTTGGATTTTTCTTTTGGCTGGATTTTAGGTCTTCTTCCTATTTAAAAGTTCTTATCAGACCAGTATATTACAAATATATTATTTCAGCGTGTTACTTGACTGGTCATATCCTACCGATGTCTTTGGAATAATAGAAATTTTTATTTTGATTAATTACAATGACCAATTTCACCTTACGGTTTGTGCATTTTGTATTGTAGGTAGGAAATTTTCATTTTACCCAAGGATGAAAGACTTCTCCATCATAATTTCTAAAGTTTTGTATGTGTGGCTTTTACATTTGAGTTTGTGTGCCTTCAAATCCACTGTGGATAATACCACATAGGAAGCAGTTGGCAGGTTTATTTTTCTTCCATATGGATATCCTATGTTCCCACAATATTGGCTATACATTTCCTTCACAATAGAATTATTTTTGGCAACTTGGTGACAAATCATTTGACCAAAATCAGGTATATTTTCACAATCTCTTTCTCTATGCTGTTGATCTGTCTGTTGCTGTTTTGAGCAATACCATGCTGTTCAGATCACTCAATTTTTTTATGTGTTGAATATACGTAGTGTAAGAATTTCTCCTTCTCGTTTTATTTTGTTTGCTGTGCTTCTTTGAATTTTTCATGTCAATTATGAAAAAAAAATGACCTATCAATTTCCTCAAATGATTTGCAGTGATGTTTCTTAAGATGGAACTGGATCTATAGATCTGATGGGGAAGCATTTCTGTCTTTCTTTGTGTTTCCCCACAGAGAACAAGGTACCCATTTTTTGTATTGTCCGTTTGCATTAGCTGGCCTCAGCCACACTTGACTGTTTGCTGCCTCCAAGTCCTTCTGTGACTTCATTTCTAGGAACTGTACGTTTTCACGGTGCTAATGCAAATGATTTCTTTTGTAAAGTTTCTATTTCAACTGTACATTGCTAGTGGAGAGAAAAAGTAGCTGCCTTTTATATGCTGACTTGAGATTCTCAACCGATTAAATTACTTACGTAAAGGAGGCTTTGAAACTGCTTTAGGTATACAGTTATGCATCATGAAACCAGATTTCAAAATACTTTCCTTCCAGTCTCCTCTTTGTTCCTCAGTGACTGGTTAGAATTTCTTCCTATAACAATGCTGGTCAGAAGAGGTGGTGACAGGAGTCTAGTAGCTCAACACTGAGCAATAATCTCCTCCCACGTGCTTTCCATCGATTTGCTACACACGGGGGCTCATCTTTGTCTAATTCTATTTCTGGAACTCTTGAAATCATTGTGGGTTTTCCCACTCAGTTGGTTGCAGTGTAATCTGAATTCTTCATTATTTACTTTTTTTGTGAAGCTGGAGATTAAAACTGAATGTACTAGGCCAGCATTCTATCCCTGAACTTATATCCTCTGTACATATTGATTTTTGATACTTGAAATTATTTTTCTGGGCATCATAGTGTATGGCTGTCATCCCATCACTCTGAAGGCTGAGGCAAGAGAAGATAAGATCGGCGACATAGTGAGACCCTATCTCTATAAAACAAAAGAATATCTTGCAGTTGTGTTCTAGATGTAATGTGACTGGAATGTGGCATGGTTTTAATATATTACTCAATTTGATGTACCAACATTTTGTTAAGATTATTTTTATCTGTGATTAGGAGATGTAATTGGTTTGCAATTTTCTTTTGTAATCATGTTGTCTAGTTTGGGTAATAGCATTATGCTGATCTCATAAAATTAATGGTGACTTGTCTGTTTGCCTCTCCTGAAAGAGGTTCTGTAAGTCCAATCTTATTTCTTAATTAAATCTTTGATAGAACTTACGTGTGGAGCCATCTGGATTCCACAGTGGAGAATGTTTTTATTAAAAACTCAATTTTTGTAACAGTATGGGGGTATTAGATTTCTATTGCCAAATGGAAAATTATCTTTAAAAGTTTAACCGCTTAAGAGAACAAACATACATTGCCTCTTAATTTCTGTGAGCTAGGAATCCTGTAGCTGCTTACAATGTGCTGAATATGTTTAGCCCAAAGTGTCTCAGGAAGTTTTAACCAAGCTACCAGCAGATGCTACAGTTCTTAAAGAGATAAACTGGAAAAGAATCCATTTGAACTTCAGTCACACTAAACTTAGAAGGTTTCAAGATGTAGGATTCCCCTCTGTATGCTGTAAATACCATTAGTGAATAAAGAAAATGCCTTGGCTAATTGATAAGACAGAACTTAGGTATGCAGGGAAAACTAAACTGAATGCTGGGAGAAAGGAGGCAGAGTCAGAGAGAAGCCATGGAGCTGCTGCCAGAGTCAGATATGCCGGAACTTTGCTGGTAGGCCACGACCTTGTGGTGATGCACAGATTAATGGAGATGGGTTGAATTGAGATGTAAGAGTTAGCAATGGGAGGCTAGAGCTAATGGGCCAATCAGTGATTTAAATAATATAGTTTCTGTGTGGTTATTTTGGGGTTTAGTAGCCAGGAATGAATAAGCAGCCTTCCTTACAACAGCCTCAGTACCTTGCTAGTTGTTAACTGAAAACTTTCATTTCTCCTTTGTACATATAATATGGCAAGTGGCTTCCAACGGAGCAGGTGGAGGAAGAGAGAGAGAGAGAGGAGAGAGCAGAAATTCCAACGTCATTTCTAACAGACTCTCCAAAGTGGCAAACCACAAACTCCAATGTCATTTCTCTCCAAAGCGGCAAATCATAAGTCCGGTTGTGTGTGTGTGTGTGTGTGTGTGTGTGTGTGTGTGTGTGTGTGTGTTTTCACTCAGATGAGCCCTGGAGACAAGGGAAAGAACAACACCACGGTATGAATCCTAGCATTGCTTAAAATGCACACAACATAATGAGAAGCAGCAGGCAGAGCTGACGAACACTGTTCTGGGCAGCAGCCATGTGTGTAAGGAGTGTGCTGTTTCTTGCTGCTAATAATAAAGAGCTCCTAGGCAATGGGAAGCAGATTGGAAAGAACCACCATGGGGTGGTCATTGAATGGCAAATGAGGAATGTCTGCCTATCCTAAAACCAACCATGTTGTTTACCCCAAACTCCTACCTTTAGACTTGTATCCCAGGAAAATACCTGCATGAGTTATGTGTAAGGAAACTCTTCCCTGTCTATGAAAAGATCTTCTATTCCCAATGTCTAGTTCTGTTGGGGCCCCAGTACATAGTACACATCTGTGTAATGTATCCTGAAGCCCTGGGTTGGGTCCCAGCAGATTAGAAAGAGAAAAACTGTTAAATTAAATGTGTATGTTGTGTCCATCACAATGATTTTCTAAAAGAATATTTCCTGATATAGAAAGATTTTTTTTTTTCGAGACAGGGTTTCTCTGTAGCTTTTGGTTCCTGTCCTGGAACTAGCTCTTGTAGACCAGGCTGGCCTCGAACTCACAGAGATC
>NC_022011.1:87852950-87854213 GCF_000317375.1 Microtus ochrogaster
TTTTTTTTTCCTTTTCTCAATAAAAGAAAAAAGAAAAAAAAAGAGAATAGGGTGCAGAGCTATAGAGATGGACACCCACGTGAATATATCACACATACACATATGTGTATTCACACACACATGTGCTCATGCACACACACAGATGCACACATGCATAAACATGTACACATACACACACAGAGAGAGGGGGGATGGGTTTTTCAGGAAATTCAGAAACTTTAAAACCAACCAACACATAAAAAGGCTCTCCTACTGTCTTCAGGAGATTAAGAAGACACCTAGAGAAACAGTAAATGAAATGTTTTACATTCAATAGTATAAATTGCTAAAAGGCATGTGTTTTCCCCAATATAAGCAACACAGCATGTTAACAGCTCAGGGTGGATAAAAACAAGATACGATTCTTTGTGAGGCAGAGTCTGCATCAGAAGCAATCGGGCAGAGCTGTGGGGGCAGCCATCAACACTCTTACTCCCCATTAGAAGAGGCAGAACCAAACAACAATTAAGTTCTTTAGCTGGGTAGACAGCTAATTGGGAATCCCAGGCTTTATCTCATTCTCTTATTTCCTAATTTGATAACTTGGTTTTCATAAATAAAAGTCTCATAATTCAGCAAATGTCCAAAAGAGAGGATGAGGAACCTTTTTTTCTGTTTTAATTTTCACTACCAAAATAATTATCTTCTGATCTTTCTGTGACTCCATATAATCCAGCCAATATTTCACATAAAAACAAACTGCCAGGAGAAACAGTTCCCTTTTGAAAAAGAGGTGTACCGTGAGTTACATAAAATAATTTTCCGCAGATAAAATTTAAAACATTACATACAATAACAAGAAAAGAAAAACAGTTTCTACCAGCACGGGACTCTGGAGTGTTCTTTTCTGCAAGCATGACTAGGTAAAACAATGTAAGAAATATCAGTACAGTCCTAAGCCTTCCAAATCCAGCGAATGGAGTAAAGTCTCAAATCGTTGTGGGAAAATACACTTGTTTATTCCTTTAAATAATAAACGTTCACATTTGCCACTTTCTTGTTTTACGGAGTGGACACTATAAAAACAATGTTTTTACTCGCTCACATGTAACACGCTAAAGAGTTCTACAAACTCTCATGATTACCACTGGACACTCAGGCCCTACCAATGTCCTCAGCGTCTGGACACACAATCCCACACTAGACACTCAGGCCCTACCACTGTCCTCAGCGTCTGGACACACAATCCCACACTGGACACTCAGGCCCCACCGATGTCCTCAG
>NC_022011.1:87854608-87868189 GCF_000317375.1 Microtus ochrogaster
TGTCTGGACGCACAATCCCACACTGGACACTCAGGCCCCACCGATGTCTTCAGCGTCTGGACACACAATCCCACACTGGACACTCAGGCCCCACCAATGTCCTCAGCGTCTGGACATACAACCCCACACTAGCATTCTGTTGGGGAGTTTTGAATGGCAGACTTCACTTTAGGTTTTCCTGTTTTGTTTTGCTTTGATTTTTATAAGTTTCAGACTTTAACAAACTCTTTATCCTGATACTAAGTGGGTTTTTATTCTGTTGCTGTTTTCCCCATTTCTATTATATAATAACTGAGAAATGAAAACTTATACAGCTAAGATCTGTGTGGATGTGAGTGTGCACTACAAAATGCACATCCCTTTCAGCAGCTTCTCTCCTTCTTAATATAGGTTCTGTTTGTTTGTTCATGGAAGCCACTTATGATCTACTTTCAGCAAACTTCAAATATATTATATTCTTATATATAGCTTTCAAAAAAATTTTTTTAAATATTTAGACATTATGTTAAATGAAATAAGTCTGACACAGAAATACAGGCATGGTATGATGTCACTTATATGTGGAACCAAAGTTAAACTCACAGAACCAGAAATTAAATGAATATGTTTGTCAGGGGCCAACAGGTTTGGGAAAAAGCACTCAGGATTTTGTGGTTTTGTTTTTGATATAATTCTGTCTTAGTTATTGTGCCTGTTGCTGTGATAGAAACATCACGATCAAGAAAGAAAGGGGTTTACTTTGCTTACACTTCTAGATCACAGTCCATCACGGAAGAAAGTCAGGACAGGAACTCAAGACAGGAGCCTGGAAGCAGGAACTGAAGCCACTACTTACTGGATTGCTGGTCATGGTTCACTTAGCCTGGTCACCTACATCCCAGAGGGGCACCACTCACAGTGGGTTGGGTCCTCCCATGTCAATCATTAAGAAAATTCACTGCAGACCTACCTACAGGCCAGTTTAATGGAGGCATTTCTCAGTTGAGCATCTTTGTACCCAAATGACTCTAGATTGCATCATTTATATAAAACTCACAAGGACAGATGGCTTTAGTGTCCATGACAGCAAATGCACTCAGGACCTGCCTCCTCCCCTCAATGCTGAGGCTCCAACCTAAGCCCTCCCTCATGGTTAGCAGGTGCTCTACCACCGAGCTGTGTTCTTGGCTCTCAAGTAGTTTTGAAACTTGCATTACTTTTGCCAGTGATCCACTGACAGAAACAGATACATTGTCTAACCCGAATTTAAGGAACAAAAAAATAACCTACTTTTTATTTGATGGAGAGAACTACAAAAACCATACAGTTATTATCTACTGGAGTTGGCTAGACTTCATCCGTCTTCTATATATTGTACCCTCAGTGCTTTATTTGTTTATAGTTTTATTGCTAATGAGACATATTTCTGTGTATTTTATACATATCTTGTGCTCTGTCATCCTATTCCATTTTTGAAAATAAAAGCCTTACTCAGTTTCTTTCCTGTTGTACCAGAAAACTGATCTCATCTAGGGTAATTCTGTGTGTAGACTAGGGACTTTGTTGTTCTTAGTGTGTAAAGTGCTAACAACACACTAATTTCTACAGTAGTAATTATTATTATTATTATTATTATTATTATTATTATTATTATTTATTTTTTTCAAGACAGGGTTTCTCTGTGGCTTTGGAGCCTGTCCTGGAACTAGCTCTTGTAGACCAGGCTGGCCTTGAACTCACAGAGATCCGCCTGCCTCTGCCTCTCAGAGTGCTGGGATTAAAGGAGTGTGCCACCACCGCCCAGATATTTTTATTTTTTTGTTTCCTCACTGTCATTATTTTCTCCTAAGTTCTTTTTACTGTCCTCAATTAGTTGTGATTTTATCATTGCTTGTTTTCATAAGATTCATTCAAAAATTGAGAGGGGCATGATGGCAGATATCTTTAGTCCCAGCCCTCAGGGCAGAGGCAAGCAGATCTCTGAGTTCCAGTCCAGCCTAGACTACTGTTCCAGGACATTCAGAGCTCCACAGAGAAACCCTGCCTTAAAAATAATTAAATCTGACAGTTTCATACATTTTTCTGACTGTCCATCATTTTCATCCAATACTTTTGTTTCTTGTCCCCTTGCTTCTCCCTCTGAAGCCTTTCCTGTCCCTACTCTTTGCGTGACTCACTCATTTTAGAGTGTCTAAGTGGGAGATTAATTACTGAAGCAAGAACACCTTACCAGAGGCCACACCACTGAAGAAAACAGCACCCTTCCCAGGGCAGCCATTAAATGCCATTTGAGGTTTAGTTTAAGATAATTTCTGTTCTAAATGTTTGTTTGTTTCATGCTTCTGCTCATTGCAATTTACTTATTCCATCTGGCTGTCAAGTTCAGAGTTGAGTTTATAATGTATTTTAGTATTTGCTCATAGTTGTGACCAATGGGCTTATGAAGCACAAAGGCTTTCGATCACAAGGTCAGTTTGTCTCAGTTCCTCCCAAGACCTCTGGCCTCTCTCGCTCTCATCTTCCTGAGGGCCCCAGGCAGGAAGTCATCTGCAAGGAGGAAGAAAGCCAAAAGTTTTCTTTTTTTATCTTGTTCAAGTGTCTATCCTCAATGGGAGTGGGCACCCTACTTCACAGTGTCCAGGACTAAATGCTAGACCCATCATTAGCTCCCCAGGCTAACTCACATTTCTGACTGTCAATGAGCCATGGAGCTGTCTGTGTTCTATGCATGGCTTTTCCATTTCCCCTGTCCTGTCCGTGAGTTTACACTAGATGAAGTACATTAGGTTTGAGATTATTACCTGATTGACCAGAGTCCCATAATAGTTTAGCAAAGCATCTTATATTAAATCAGAAGTTCATGTTATAAATACATAAAAAGAGGCTTAATCTCATTAGTCACTGGGAAAATATAAGTTCAGTTTATAATGCGATACAATCACACAGCTATTAGATTAGTCAAAATTAAAGCTGATTATTTGAAGTGAAGATGATAACGTGTAGCAGTAGGGGACTGTACACTGCAGGCAAGAATGAAAACCCACATGGTTTGACGAGAATAACTGTCTCCTGTAAAGTTAGATATATGCCTACCTTCTGATCAATAATCCCACTCTGCAAGTAAAACGAACGCATCTGGTTATACAGCTACTTGTCCATGAGCCTTTTTGGTATCTTTATGTGTAATTATCAACAATGGGAAACAGCCAAAATATCTAATCCATTATACAGAAGAGGAAGTGATTGTCCAGAGACAGTGGAACGCTACATTGCGGTAGGATAGAACAAAGTAGTAAGTATTCTCCAGCATGAATGCAGCTCAGAATAATTATGTTGAATGAAAGAAGAAGGATGTATACAATATCCTCTATTTATAAGGTGTAGGATCAAAGTTGAAACAAGTGGTTGTTAAATATGGGTACAGGAAAGGGGGATAATAAGAGGGGTATTATAATGTCATAGGGAATCTTTAGGGGTGATGTGTCTGTTCGTTATAGGCATGGTTTCACAATAATTATGCCTAAAACTTCCCAAGCAGTGTCCTTTAAATATGAGTTTATTAAATGCCAGTTATACCTCAGTCATACTATTTAAGGAAATAATGTGATGGTATGACACACTTAGGGGCTGATTTCACTTTAACATATCAGTTTCATTGAAGAGACAATTGTGATATTGATAAAATGTTAATGACGACAATTAACATTTAATTGTCACTTTGCAAAGCCAGTGATTATGCAAAACATCTTACTTAGGTCATCTCATTTTATCCCTGCAACAGGCACATCAGTTTGGTACTACTAATGACCTCATTATACAGATAAATAAACTGGAATCTAGGGAGACTAAATATAGCTTATCCAGCAGCCACACACAGACGGTCAGCAACAGAAATGTGTTGTGGCTCTAGGGTCCAAGTCATTGACATCTTCCTGAATGAGGTGAATGAAGACATTGTGCCTTGCTGCCTTTCCTTCATCCACGTCTGAACAGTCAATTTTAACTGTTTCCTATGGCAAACGTCATTAATCCAGTTCCCATAAAGCCAGTCCCAGTCTGGAGATGAGAAAAGCGCACAGCCTTTAAGTTATACTTTCCCAGGTTACAGATATGGGGAGAAAAAGGTGCAAAACTTTGAAATGATCTGGTTATGTGAAAACCATGTTTGCAGCATGTAGGAAACCAACAATAATGTATATACCTCCTACCCACATAACTATATATGAGGTAGGATGCAATTGACTGTTTCCCTGTAAATAATGACAGGCACCCCACCACCTGACCCTTTGACAGCGTTCCATTAACAAATCTCTTGATTTCAGCTTCTCTCATCTGGCTGTAGGTTGTCTTGTAATGGCTGTAACATCCACTAGCACTCTGATTAAGGGCTTAAAGTCCTTTCATGTATTCATTTTATAATTTATGAGCATCATGATTTTATCTTTTCATAGGAAGTTCTGCTCTTTAACACATACACATTATCATATGACATAAATAAGTTTTAATAAGTTTTTATTATTGAACAGAGAATTTCTTTGTACTTAGTAAGTTCTCCCTAGCTTTGTCCTTTCTGTACAAGAATTTTATTAATATAAGACAATAGTTTCCTTGTATTTTATTACAAAAAATAATGTCCAGGGGTAAGCTCCTGATAAAGCTTTTTTTTTTCTTTAAAGTAATTGCTTTTCTGTAACCATAAAGGCTTGCAATGTTTAAAACAGAAGAACAAGAAGAAAGGACACCTAGGCCTTAGGTCTGCCTTCTAAGAACATCTGCATGGAAAAGGGAAGGAATCAAATGTTCCTTGGTTGAACTTCTCGTAGGTAGATCTGAGTTAGAATAAGTCACGCCTGATATATGATAAGGAGTGTATTAAACACAAATGCTGGGGGCCTTTCCGGATCAAGTCTCCGAGTCTCCATCCCAGGTTAAGACAGTGGGGTGCAAAGCAGAAAGTTAGAGGCTCCTGGTGGGCTGGTCACTGGTGAACTGGTCACTGGAGATTGGGATTAAATAACTTTGGAACTTAAATCAGAAGAGTATTAATGGTTTGTGATATTTTTGCTACATACTGTAGAAGATGATAAATTTGTGAAGTTTTTTTAGAAGAAAAAGAGTAAGTGGGCAATATGTGTGCAGCCTATGTAGTTAGAGTTAAACTATATGAAAGCACTGTTCATCCAAATAAACAAGGCTAAGAGGTGTTAACACGTGAGGTCATGATGTAAGCTAGGAGCGTGGCACTAGAGACAGAACAATGGAAGACCACCACTGTAGCTCACACAGCAAACTAGATGTGTGCAGCTCGGGGTTTACACAGCTGCACGTGACGTCGTCAACAACCCTCTCTGTCTCCCGCCCCTCTAGTCATTCTTACGATGCTTTTTATTCTCGCTTACCAGGCGATTCTTGTAACCTTTGCCCCCACAATACACATCTGGATTTTGGGAAAGAAGAAGATAGAAGAAGAAAGGAATACGCGGGTAGTTTAGGACAGATAAGGATCCTGACTCCTCCCCAACAGGCTTCCAGTCGCCCTTTTACAGTTATGTGTCACAAGGCTAACTCAAAGGGCAGCTGGCATTAGGAACGCAAGCAATTTCAGTAATACGTGTTTCCCTGAAGAGAAAGAGAATTTGTCTACAAGAGTGAAGAAATGAGAATTGCTGGCGTATAAAACAGTGAATCCTTTCCAAATGTGGTAAGTTTACGTTCCACTAAAAACCTTTTAAAAAGTATCTTATTCATTACCATATGTGTGGGGGGGGTGCCATGGGGGAGATTAACTTTCCTGAGTTGGTTCTCTTCCACTGTGGATCCCAGCGATTGAACTCAGGTCGACAGGTTTGTGTAACAGTGCTTTTACCTGTTGGCCCGTCTTACCACTCCACCACTCCTAAAGTTCTCATGTTGGAATTTGCTTTTATTCTGATAATCATGAGGTTGGAGCTTTAAGGACTACTTCTATAACTGTAATTAATACATCAATAAGAAGAGGCCAGAAAGTGAGCTCACTGTCTTTTCTGCCATGAATGGATCTCATGAGAAGACAACAGTCTGCCACATAGGAAAGGCTCATGGCTAAAAGCTGTCCTTGGGTTCACAGCATCCAGAACTGTGAGAATATATATCCGCGCTTGAAGTCATCAGTCTGCAGTATTGTGTTGCAGCCACCCAAACCGGGTTAGATAATACCACACTCAAAATTGACTTTACCACTGAGGGCTTAGTCTTATTTAAGAAGAAAAAGTCTTAAGATAACAAATTATAAGTTCAGCCTGCTTTGGGTTAAAATATAGAGAATCATATCGCTTGGTAAATTTTATATTTAACTTCTGCATATGCAAAGCTGTACGTAATAACCACCTCGTGTTTAAGAGGAAACTGCCATGTTTCTTACAAGCTATTTCCAAGCAAATATAACTAACAAAATCTCTAAGCCAAATTTCTCCATCAATGGAGAAAGCAAAATAAAAACACTCGTCATTGATGATTACATAACGGCTTTCCTGAATACAAGATTAATTTTAGCAGCATTCAAAGATAGGAAAGGGCCCAATTTTCAAAACTTAAATATAAGGAGATTTTCAACTTAAAACTTAGTCATTTCAATTTCCTGTCACTTCGAGATAAGTCCTTTTGTTCTTTCTGATTCTGCTTCTTTTTGAAGGCAGTCTTTACTTTCCCTTCTGTCTTCCTTGTGTTTAATTGTTCCTCCCTTCTATTCAGAGCGTTGCTTTAATAAGGACCGTGGAGAGGTTTCTCTCTAAATTGCTCTCTATTCTGGATAACTGTGCAAGAAGATGGGATACTCATCTGCCTGCAAAGACGCTTTCCATAAATTCCACACGAAGCCAAAGCAAAGCAATGAATTCTGTTCGAGGATGAAAAACAGCTGTGCTGAAATAATATGTAAGAGGTCACTGGGAAAATAACCTGTGCGGCTAATGTTTGGGCACCGGCTTGTTTAATCTGAATCCCAGGACTGGCAAAGGACCGTTCTCAGAATAGTTTCCTTCTGATGGCTGCTGCTGCGGCTGCTGGTCCCTCACTTCAGCGCTGCCGAGCCGATTGGAGCCGGGTAGAGACCACTCAGCTGATGGCTCAGTGCAGCACCCGGAGCATCCTAGCGCCCCGACAAAAACAAAACAGATCTCTGGGGGGAGTGGGAGGGGGAGGAAGGATAACAGGACAATTGTAGGGCAGATGAGAATTCTATATTTAGGCGCTACATGTGTGTATCTCAAACGAACTCAGTGTGGACTGGAATGCTTATTACGTGAGTCTGAGTCCATTTACCCTGCGATTTGTGTCCCTAATGACAGGTGTGTGAGCATGACCTCTTTCTTCTTTTCTCAAAGCCAATGCAAATGCCTGTTAGTCGCTGATTGCATCTGGTAAGTCCCATACATCTAAACAGAGATAGCTTTAAATTTAGCCAAATTTAGTGACACTGCAGTGTCTTATCCTACTAATGAGAATTCAGTTTGTCTTAACAACGACAAAGATCATTTGGTGATATATTAAGATTCTTAAAATGGCATACTGTATCACAGGGCAATGGAGGCTCATATCATTAATCTCAGCACTTGGGAGCCAGAGGCAGGTGGATCTCTGTGAGTTTCAGGTCAGCCTGATCTACAGAGAGAATTTCAGAACAACCAGGTTACACAGAGAAAACCTGTCTCAAAAAGGCCGGGAAAAAAAGGCATACATCTGATTACCTCTTTTGGATGCAGTAACTTTATGTAGAGAGAGATGTTTATCACAGCGTATTTATTTTCAAAAATTGCTCCATAGCTACTGGGAAACCCTGTCTTTAAAAAACAAAAAAAAATGTAATCTGAATTAATAGATTTTTGGTATATAGTCTAATATATGGTTAAGGTCAAAGATGGCATATATATATATATATATATATATATATATATATATATATATATATGAATTTTGAAATTATAAGATCCAACACGGAAAATTACTGAAAATAAATCCTGCCATGAAGATAGATACTACAGCCTTTTAAGGAAATCATGAATCCATTCCCAGTTAATCACTTTGAATGCCTTCCTAAGTATAAACATGATCAAGCACGAGGCATGTTCTGATTTTAGTGTTTCCTATCATATTTTCACTGAGTCATCCAGCCAAGAGCGGTGACATATGCTTTCTTCTCACGTGCTCTGAAGGCTGAGGCAAAAACATCCTCCCAGCCCAGGAGTTCGAGAACAGCATGAACACCATATAGAGACCCTGTCTCAAAGATGCAAATTTAAGCAAAGAAAAGGAGAGCAAAACACAAAATTATTCAGGAGCATAACATCAATCTATCAGAGGCAAAGTAATGTCTCACCTACACACACCTCATTTGCTAAGTCTTCCTTGTTTCTACCCAAGTACATACATTCAATGTGAGTGTCAAAATAAATAAATAAATAAATAAATAAATAAATAAATAAATAAATAAATAAATAAATATGATGGGTGTCTGAATACAGAGTATCAGCAACATTAGTACATAAAGTGGAACCTCCCTTCCCTCAGCAGCAACCATTGGAAGTCTAGAACTAATGTGAGATATATCTATAGACCAAAGAACATTTGGTCTTCCTTTCTTCAGCTGATTGGAGGATGTTCCAAACCAAATGCGGCAGCATGCACCTCACATGAGAAGTGACCCTCTAATAACCTAACCTCTAATAGCATAACCCCTCTCGTTTTTATTTTCTGCTGGGGTGTTGAGATCTTTCTTCACATGTGAGACCCTGAACCACTTTCTGAACTTTCCCTCGGTTACCACACCCTCAAATTCTGTCAGTCTGTCCTCTGTCGTCACGTCTGAGTTCTACAGCTCCCACCCTAATGCGGGTTATTGCATCTTTTATCTAACGCGTATACTGGGCACCCATTCCTCTGCGCAAGGCATTATATCATGGTCATGGTGTTATGAAGACACTGTCAGTTCTTCGTGGAGTTAGGAGTCTAACAAGGCAGACAGAGAGCAAATGCCAGATCGTGTGGTTAATCGTGTAGCGACAATTACCGTGATGTTTCACAGTCGTAGGACGAAGAGCTGTAACAGCCGAATCTAGTCTGAAGAGCTCAAGTGAAGAGTTTTCTAAAGAATTGCGCTCACCTGGAGCTCAGACCCTGTGGCATTAGCTTACAGGAAGCAGGTGGGGTGGGGGTGGAGAAATCTGTGCAAGAAGAGTGATGTGTTTAAAGATACTGAGGGGGAGATATGGGAGCCTTTCAGACCGTGAGGCAAAGCCAGTTTCATTGAAAGGCAGAAAGGAAGAATGGCTTTCTCTTGGGCTGGCGAAGGAGAGTGGTCTGACTTGGCACCTCCTGTAGCTGGTACTAGACTATAGCCCCCAGCTAATCTGAAATTGGCCTCTGCAGCTCTTGGGCATGCTCTCCCATCGCTCTGACCCATTCCAACAGGATTTATTTTTTTCTGAAAGATCTGTGGATGCACATTGACTTCCTGAGTAAAAGAAAATGGGTAACAGCAACAAAATCCAAACCTGATGGTACTTGACCGCTGCCTGTGAGCCCAAGGAGTCTCGTCGGTCTTTGCAAGAGATCGAATTGTATTCTCCCAAATTTATATATGAAAGTTCGGATCTCAGACTGTGATCCTATTTGGAAACAGAGTTGTTAAGTCAAGGTCACACTGGCAGAGGACAGACAGCTAATCTAGATGATTGCGTTCTTAAAATGAGAAATTCAGATACACACACAGAAGATGCCAGACAAAGATTGGTTTTTATCACATGGCAAGAAACTACGGAATCTTAGAAAGAAGCCTGAAACAGACCATTGGCCTTTAATAATCCTCTCTAACTGTTAGAACATCTAACACCTCTCTCCAATGGGATCGAAGTTTTAAATCAATATAGGTCTCTCTCAAATAGAGTTAGAAAATTTGATTCTGAGATGTATAGATTTTAAATGCTACTCAATATAAAAATATAAGTAACCCAAGCATCTGAGAGAGTTTTGTAACTCATAAAATGCTGGAGGTTTAATATTTTATACAGGAAAACATTCACTACACTTTCTTTGATTGGAAAGTCCAACGAGGAGGACTCCACTGTCTCCTAATTGAGCTTCTGATTGTGCCGTAGCAGGAGCGTAAGCAGGAAGGGAAACAGCAAGCGCAGAAGGGGCCACCGTGTAAAATATCCCTACTTTGTAAGAGCTCTTTTAGCCATGTCTGATGGCACAGGCTGAGGCAGAAAAGTCATGAGTTCGTGACCAGTCTGGATTACATGAGATCCTATCTCAAAAGCTAAACTAAAATAATAATAAGTAAACAGAGGCCTAGGGATATAATTCATTACCAGATCCCTTCCCTATTATGAGTGAGGTCTTAGAGGTCTAACCCAAGTACCTCACAAAAAAAGCAAGCTTATTTTAGAAGAATTGATTGAGGTACACAAGAGCTGCTCACCTTCAAAAAATGGCCATCGATTCCTTCAAAGTAATGGCAGGGTCAGGGCCGCCATGATTTACTTCTCTCCCATTAGACCCTCATGTCACGTTTCTACCACCTCAAAAAAATTTAAAAACCATTCACAAACAATAGGTATGTCCCTTTCCTATAGTAAGTCGAGTCCGCCTATTAAATTTGATGGAAGTCAGTGGAGACTGGGACAGTAGGGACAGTAACACACATTTCCTTCTCGACAGGTTGGAAATGCCTGCCAGCATCAAGACCTGGACGATGATCTGGTACACTGTTCCAGGTCTGGATCTAAAACAGAGAAAATGTTTCCGATAGACCTCTCTCGAGGAGCTCTCCAGTAAGCCCTACCGTCTCTGCTCATACCCTGAATACCAGTCACTTTTCCTTGCTTGTACTCTGGTCTCAGTGAGGCACTCTTAGGAACTACAGTGGGACAGACATAATGTTCTGTTCCTTCTGATAGTATAATGCAAAAAGTCTGTTGTTCTGTCCTGGACACTCTTGCTCAGCGTCTTGTTCTTCCATGCTTGAATGGCTCTGGAGGTGCCCGTCACCACATTGTGGGCAGTCCTGTGGAAAGGCCCATGTGCCTGGTGCTGGAGGGGGACCTTCTGAGGGTTGCTAAGTCAACTCCAAATGAGACTGCGGCTCTGCCTAGCAGCGGGGCTGACCTCCATAAGTGACCTCCAGCTAGTTATCCATCCAAGTCGCTTTGAGATTCCTACCACACAGAAACTGTGTGAGGTAATAAGTATCTTTTAGTTTCAGCCAGCAAGTTTTGAGCTACTTTGTTACAGCGTGATGAACAAGTATTATAACATTATATTCACCAGTTTTCTTTCTTTTTTTTTTTTTTGGTTTTTCGAGACAGGGTTTCTCTGTGGTTTTGGAGCCTGTCCTGGAACTAGCTCTTGTAGACCAGGCTGGTCTCGAACTCACAGAGATCCGCCTGCCTCTGCCTCCCAAATGCTGGGATTAAAGGCGTGCGCCACCACCGCCCGGCTACCAGTTTTCTTTCTGTGTTAAATTTTGGTCTAGTTTTATTTTGGGGGTTGGAATTAGGATTATTAATTGTTTTGGATTTGATCTCCTGAGGAAAATGTGCATCATGACACTGATTTTTCTTTGGTGGAGATTTCTATAATCAACTTCAGTAAACTACTACACCCATTGAATTTCTGTGATATTTGTAAATTTGTTTTTTTAAATCTTGGTGAAATTCCTAACAATGCAAATTAAGTATATAATAAAAAGTACCAAGTAGGTATACTAGCAATGACATCAGGCCTAGATTCACATTTTATAAAATGCCAATAATTTCATGTGTTTGGAATATCTTATGTGGTTCATTCAAGTTCTCATGAATCCACATACCAAGCATCTGCTGAGACCCTATTATGGGCAGGCCTTACACTGGGAACAAGGTTATCTAGTAGGCTAGTGTTCATCTTGCACTCCCAAATTTAAGAAACAGGGCAGACAGACGAAAAACTATTTTGATAGACAGAAATCAGTGATGGAAATGGCAGTTGGCCCTGTGTACTGTTAGTACCAATGAGAAGCTCAGGAGGATGGGGGAGGCTTTCTCTAGGAACCCTTTAGAAGGATAAGTAGGATTTGGTCAAATATAAGAAAACTTGATGGAAATGCCTCAAACAGAAGGTAAATGCATGTCAAAGCATGGAGGAGCAAAGTTGTTCATTTATTGGGGCTGAAAGGGAATACCATAGGTACAGCAATAAGATATAAAGTTAGGGGTAGAAGAGACTGATTTTCACAGGACAGCTGAGCCCACGAAGAATCCACACATGTTCCCAGTAGACAAGTTACGTTTGTACCACCTGAAGCAAAAAAAAAAAAAAAAATTACAGAGTGCCACATACCATGAAAGACCAATGAATCACACATTGTGACTAGAGATTAGCCCTTCCAAGAGGCACCCAGGACAGTGCTTGTAAAATTTATGGTACTGTATGAACTACTTTAAGGGGAGCACAAAATGTGATTGATAACAACTAGTATGAAATATAAGAAATATAAATTTAAATGTGAAATTTAAATGCAATAGCATTAGTTTAAGGTGCAGGGTGATGTTCCTTGCTGGGCAAAGCTCCCGTTTTCTCCTCGCTGGGCAAAGCTCATATTTAAGTGAACATGAGCACACCTACTCTGAGCTATGTGCTCAGAGTTCAGTCTGTTACTACGCTGGATGTCATGTGGCAACTTGGCTTGTTCACTAATTTTTCCCCACACAAACAGCTGTTAATTCTAACATATATGATCCATTTGATGTTGTTTGACCTTTACTAAAGAATTCTAGGGGTCTTAAGTCCCTGCACTCCTTAGGACTTGGTTCAGTTGAAGTTATAGAAAGCCTGAAAACGTGATCATGGAGAATAGATTCTGTGCCTGTTTTATAAAGACTGGACCGATGGCATGGCCTGTTTTAGCACACACCGTGTGCTCAGACACTCAGGCTCCTTGGTGCTGTCTTACTGCTTTGACTAACTGGTCCTCCATGAGTCTAAACAGCTCATGAAATAGAAAGGCCATAGATTGTAGAAGTATGGAGCTACATTCCACAGAACAGAGCCATCATTTACAGGAGCATGAAACTGCATTCTTGTTTTCTATAAAGCATCCTTTCTCTTTGTAAGGACATTCTCCAGAGACTGCAAAAGCCACTTTTATTTTTTTTTTACGCATTTTTGTTTGTTTGTCTGTTTTGAGACAAGTTTTCATGTAATCCAGTCCAACAGTAAACTCTTAATTCTCTGGCCTTTCAGTGATTGGACAACATACAGACATGTGTCCCAACAGCCAGCAAGCCACGTTTATGTATATCTGTGACCACATGACGCTGCAAGAGATGCTGGTAAATGCAGCCTTCATCCTGAGAGAGGGGGGTCAAAATATAGGCAGATTATTTATTCCTTTCTTTTATTTCTGTCATTAGAGCCCACAAAACACACACAAGCACAGGCATACACACACTTACGTAGACTCACTGACACACACCCCACATAGATACATACAAATACACAAACACACACATCCAAAATACTGTTCTAACTAAGAAATACAGATTAGTAGATGTTCATCTATAATAGTCAAGCTTGTAGTCATTTTTT